>NW_018742218.1:0-141301 GCF_001683475.1 Chenopodium quinoa | reverse complement strand
CCGAAACATTTGGCGCCGTCTGTGGGAAGAGTACTTCTGAGATGGCATCCAAGTCTGTACCGACTCCTGAAGAGAGGCGTCCCCTAGACGACCCTCAAGTTCAGTCGGACCATGATACCGAAAGTGAATTTGAAGTTGAAGCTCATACAGCTTCAGACGGGACCCTAAGGGCCCGACGTACCCGTCATACCGAAAGGAGGGAACGGGAGCATCTTCAAACAGGAAGCGAGCCAGCAGGCGCACCGCCTGTTCGGGCAACAGCCGACTGATGGGTCTGCTCCCATCACAAGGAACGAACTCATGACCTTCATGAGGGACTTCGAGGGAGAGATTCAAGAGTTGATCAACAAGAAGCCGCCTGCTCCAGTCAAGGAGCAGTCGGCCAAGAAACCCTCCACTTCACTGAAGAGGAAGCCAGTTCAAGGGCGAGAGGCGACTCCTCATCCTAAATCTAGGAAGCGGGAGCCACCTGCCCTTGATTTCACAAAATTCCGTTATCCTACAGGAAATAGGAAACCTGTTCGTCATATTCAGGCGGACGGTCGAAGCAAAACATTCACAGATGCTCGGCTACTGCTAGAGCAGAAGAAGAGTGACCGATTGTCAGAGTCGGCCTCTACTTCAAACTTTCAAGACAGTTTGCGAAATGCCTCGATGAGGCATACTCAGTCGTATCATGAGAGTCAGTCAGGCGGCACCTCCCGTCAGTCCGGCTTTCATAGCGACCAGGCGGTACCAAACTTACCATTTGTGCCGCAACAACAGTATTTTTTGCAGCTACGGTTGCTTAGACTTGGTGAACAGCCGTCGGCCTTCTCCAAGGAAATTACTGAAGCCGCTCAGCCGACCAAAGTGAAAAATGTACTAGTAGGCGCCTATGACGGCACTACTAACCCAGAAGACCATCTGATGGCATTCACCAACCTGATGTACCTTCAAGAATTGGATGATCCCACTTGGTGCAAGTGTTTCCCAGCGACTCTCAAAGGAATCGCACAGCAATGGTTCGGCAACCTGCCGACTGGTTGTGTAAATAGCTTCAGGACGCTTGCTTACTTATTTGCCTCCAACTTCGCCATGAACATCCCTGCGAAGAAAACGACCCTTTATTTGGGAACAATTCAGCAGGGCGAGAAGGAGGGGCTTCGTTCTTACATCAGGCGGTTTAACCTGATGAGAATACAAATTCAAGGGTTACCGGATGAGGTAGCTTATACTGACTTTTTCAGAGGTCTCAAAGACGGGTCTACCTTCAAATTTGATTTGGTTCGAAAAAGGGTGGCTACTCTTCAAGAGGCCTTGATTGAAGCAGAAGCCTATATACAGGCGACTGATCTTTGTACGATAAAATAGTCGGACGGGAAAAGGTTCGACAAAGAGAGGTCTGGGCGGCTGATTCCTCTAAACAGCCGGCCCAGAAAAGGAAAAAAGAATTCAGACCATACTCCCCAAAGTATGCGTTTAAACAAGGATAACCAGTTTATCCTAAAAGAAATCAAAGGACGGATCTCAATTGAGAAGCCGGTCCCCATGAAGGGTTCTGCAAACAACCGGAACCAAGATAAATTTTGTGCTTATCATGATGATGTTGGTCATCACACCAATGACTGCATCAGTCTCATGCGGTATCTGGACCGCCTGGCTGAGCAAGGTGATCTTGCCACTTATGTCAAGAAATCTACGGGGAACACTTCCTCAAAAAAGCAGTCGGCCAAAAAGAATCAACAGGCCGACAGCTCCGATACAGATGATGCAGTCGTCTACACCATTGCAGGCGGCTTCTCAGGAGGCGGCCCCACTATTAGGGGCAACAAAGACAATATCAGGCGGTTAGATGTAAATTCCGTTCACCAAGAACGGTCGTCCAAATATTCATTTCCTGAGATTGTCATCACTGAAGAAGATCTAGGAAGGGTAAGGGGCCGCATGACGACCCTCTCGTTATTGAATGTAAAGTGGCCAACCAGAGAGTTGGCCGAATCCTCATAGATACCGGAAGCTCCTCAGATCTCATCAGTAGCAAATGTCTGTCGAAACTGAAATATCAGACTGATTGCATACATCCGGCCTCCCACCCTTTAGTAGGGTTTGGAGGAGGAGTCGTCCACCCACTGGGACGAGTAGATTTACCCATTCGCCTGGGCGAAAAAAGGGGAAGGACGACACATGGTAGTCGGTTCCTAGTAGTAGAGGAACTCTCGGCCTACAACATGATTCTGGGTCGACCAACCCTGAATAATTCCAAGGCTGTTATAATCCCGTCTCTTATGTTGCTCAAGTTTGAGAGGGATAATGGAACAGTCGGCTCCCTAAGGGGAGATCAGAGGATGGCCCGAGAGTGCTATCTCTCGGATGTCAAGCCCACTGTTATGGCCACTGGGTCAAGTGGTGAAAAAACAGACCTTGACAATGTCAAGGAGAGTGCGCCTGTTCAAGAAGCAGGCGGCAAAAAGAGAAAGGCGTCCCAGACAGGGGCCGCAAGAAAAGCAAGAAAATAGCAATCATTGGCAGAGGAGCGGCCGGATGAGTTCCGCCCTCAGCCGGCTGGTGAGCATGCGGACCTGATCTTAGACGACTCACGTCCTGACCGAACAGTCAAAGTTGGGACGGCTGCTCTGAGAAACCTTGGTGACGACTTTCACAACCTATTGAAAGAATACAAGGACATCTTTGCATTCGAAGTCCATGAAATGCCAGGCATTAGTCCTGATCTGGCGGTACATAAACTCGCCGTGGATCCAAAAAAGAAGCCGGTACGGCAAAAGAAGCGGAACCATGGCGAAGAAAGAAGTCAGGCGGCAGCCGCCGAAGTTAAAAAATTACTTGATGCAGGGTTCATTTCGGCAATGTTACTTCCCAGACTGGGTTGCAAATGTGGTGCTTGTTAAAAAAGCCGAATGGCACCTGGCGAATGTGTGTAGACTACACAGACTTAAACAAGGCGTGCCCCAAAGACAGTTACCCTCTGCCTAAAATTGATAACCTGGTCGACTCAACAGCCGGCCATGCTTTGATGAGCTTTATGGACGCCTATTCTGGTTTCCATCAAATTCCTTTATGGAAGAAAGATCAACAGAAGACGGCCTTCGTCACTGATCAGGGGTTATACTGTTACAACGGTCATGCCGTTTGGTCTTAAGAATGCCCCGGCTACCTTCCAACGAATGATAAACACTGTGTTCTTTGATCAGGTTGGGAGAAACGTCGAGGCATACATTGATGATATGATTGTCAAGACTAAACTTCAGAAAGATCATCTGTCGGACCTCCGAGAAACTTTCGCCACACTCAGGCGGCACCATGTCATGCTCAATCCCAAGAAATGTGTATTTGGAGTTGAGTCTGGGAAATTTCTCGGATTCCTTATCAATCAGAGAGGAATATAGGCGAACCCTGAGAAGGTGCAGGCGGTCATTGACATGCAGTCGCCTCGTACCATCCGAGAGGTTCAGAAGTTAACAGGTTGTCTGGCGGCCTTGGGAAGATTTCTAAGCCGATCAGGCGACAAATGCCTATACTTTTTCCAGGCAATTAAGAAAAAGGCAAGGTTTGAATGGGGGCCGGATGCTAAGGCCGCCTTCCAGAAATTAAAAGTTCACTTGCATTCCTTGCCGAGGCTGGTCAGCCCTTTGCCCAAAGAGGTTCTCTACATGTACTTGGCCGTCTCTGATCATGCGTTAAGCGCTGTTCTCCTTGCTGAAAGGTACGGCTGTCAGCTCCCGGTCTACTTTGTCAGTCACGTACTGAAAAATGCCGAGTTGAGGTATCCCCTAGTGGAAGAAATTTGGTCTTGCACTCTTCATGGCTGTTAAAAAATTGAAGCCCTACTTTTTGGCACATGCCAGTCGTTCGTGTATACAGACCAACCTATCAAGCGGCCACTGACCATCATGGAGTCGTCAGGCCGAATGATCAAATGGGCCATAGAAATAAAGAGCCTCGAAGTTACTTTCGAGCCTAGAAAAGCAGTGAAGGGGCAAGCCTTTGCTGACTTTATTGTTGAGATGACTCGTCCTCCTGACTCTCAAGTTCCAGACCAAGTCTGGAAGGTATATGTGGACGGAAGCTCTACTTCAAATGGTTGTGGAGCAGGCGTCATATGTCAGTCGCCAGAGGGCGACAGGTACGAGTATGCTCTACGCTTCAGTTTTCAGGCTTCAAACAATGAGCAGAATATGAAGCTTTACTAGCCGGGATCCGCATGTGCAAGGCGGCAGGGGCAAGAAAAATAGACGTCTGTTCCGATTCACAATTGATAGTGAGTCAGTACAATGGCGAATACGAAGCAACCCATCCGGCCATGATCAAGTACTTACAGGCGGTCCGACAAGCAGTCGGCTCCCTTGAAGATTTCCATCTGATCCAAGTGCCAAGATCAGAAAACAACCAGGCGGATGCACTGTCAAAATTAGCATCATCCGCCTCCTCCGATACTCCTCGAACTGTTTTTTGGGAAGTAATGGAGAAGAGAAGCATCGAGGAAAACCCTATTGGAATCCTAGACAGAAGCTCAACCTGGATGGATTCAATCAGGGCATATCTGACAAACGGTACACTTGCCAGATGATACTCAACAGGCGGCAGCACTGAAAAAACGAGCCACCTGTTTTGAAATGATAAAGGGAGAAACTTCACAAAAAGGGGTACCTTCAACCCTTCTTAAAGTGTGTTACTCCAGAAAAGGGACGAGAGATACTAGACGATCTTCACTCTGGTTACTGTGCTTCTCATATAGGTGGTAGGATGCTTGCTCAAAGGGCAAGGCGGCAGGGCTACTTTTGGCCTACTTTGGAAGCAGATGCAATGGAGATGGTGAAAAAATGTGACAAGTGCCAAAGGTTTGGCAAACTAATTCACCGTCCGGCTACTGGCCTCACTACCATTCACAGCCCACTACCGTTTGCTAAGTGGGGCATGGACATTCTGGGTCCATATACGCCTGCTACAGGCGGCATGAGGTACATACTTGTTGCCGTTGACTACTTCACTAAATGGGTAGAGGCGGAGGCTGTAAAGGGAATCAAGACGAAAGATGTAATTTCATTCATTTGGAGAAATGTCATCACTCGGTTCGGGGTTCCCATGTCTACTGTTTTTGATAATGATCCCCAATTTGAGACGCCTGTTCTCAAAAGCTGGTTGGGTGACCAAGGAATTGCAAACTACTTTGCATCTGTCGGCCGTCCACAAGCAAACGGCCAGGTAGAAGCCTTTAATAAAATCATCTCAGACGGTCTCAAGAAAAAGATTGAACGAGCAGGCGGCCTATGGGCGGATGAACTACCACATGTTCTCTGGGCCATTAGGACGACTGAAAAAGGGGCGACTGGAGAAACTCCATTCCTCCTAACTTACGGTGCGGAAGCTGTTCTTCCAATAGAACACTACGAGCCGACTCTTCAAGTAATGCTATATGACGAAGAGGCAAACTGGGAAGCCATGCGCCTGGCATTAGACTCACTTCCTGAAAAGAGGGGCAATGCTGTCTTGCGCCATGAGATCTATCGCCTGAGAATGACTAGATCATACAACAAAAAAGTACACAGGCGTCCACTCAAAGTAGGGGACTTTGTACTTAGAAAAATGGAAGCAGTTGGTAGGGCTAATGAGTCTGGCAAACTAACTCCCAACTGGGAAGGACCCTACCGAATCTATGAGGAAGTCAGGGACGGTACCTACCGTCTGGAAACACCAGACGGACAACCGTTGCCTCGAACTTGGAATGTAGATAATCTTAAGAAATATTTCTTTTGAATGATGTAAATAGTCAAGAGCTACTTAATAAAAGTGCACTTACTATTCAAATTTGTACTAAGAGGGGCACGCTTACTAACAAATAGTCGGCTACTCTCCGTGTTTAATTTTACTTACGAGGGGCATGCCGTCTGTACCTTTACAGTCGGCTACTCTCCATTGAGTTTTTCACTCTATCTTCAGAGGGGCATGCCGTCTGTACCTTTACAGTCGGCTACTCTCCATTGAGTTTTTCACTCTATCTTCAGAGGGGCATGCCGTCTGTAACTTTACAGTCGGCTACTCTCCATTGAGTATTTTACTCACAATAGGGGCATGTCGTCTGGGCATATAGTCGGCTACTCTCCATAAGAAGATGGCCGACTGGTTCCAAACACATAGCCACCCCCCTAATACTTAGCTAAAAAGATTAGGGCCTGGCCGACTCTGTACCTAACAGGCGGCTACCCTCCTTTTTACTTAGCACCTACGTTCACCAAGAACTTACCAAGGCCACAGGCCGAATGATCAGACCAGGCGCCAAGCCAACTGATCAAATCTACAAAACTAATACGACCTGTCCCAACATCATAGCAGGCGTCCGACGGCATCCCTTCGGATGAAATTCGTCGCAGAGAGCAGCTCCCTTTTGGGTGGAACATTGTTCTATAAACTAATTACACGGCACCTATACGACTGTCCCCAAGGGCAACCACGTAGCCGTTTTTGAGACAAGGATAACTCTATCACTAACCAAACCAGTGGTAGCAGTTGACATATGAGTCAGATGACCGCCTGTATTACTTGGGATAAATGCAGGGGGTACCTATTGAGTTAATAGCCAACAAACATTGGCGAATCAAGGGGTCTAGCCGGCCTACGCCGCCTGGTACCTCTACTTCTCAAACAAAAGTGACAGCGACTGAGTAACTCCAACGTTAACTCATAGTTACTCCCTCAAATTTGGTATGGAACCTAAAAGGTTTGAGTCGTCCGCCTGTTTTTAACAAACAGGGGCACTCAAACCCCCATTCCTACTAGGTAACCTATTGAGTTAATAGCCAACAAACATTGGCAAATCAAGGGGATCAGCCGGCCTCCGCCGCCTGGTACCTCTACTACTCAATAGATTGTGACGAAGACTAAGTAACACCTATGTTAACTTAATAGTCACTCAAACTTAGTATGGAGCCTAAAAGGTATGAGTCGTCCGCCTGTTTTTAACAAACAGGGGCTCTCAACCACTACTCTTGCTAGGTTAACAAATTATGAGTTAAAAGCCAACAACATTGGCAATAAAGGGAAACAACCGGTACCCACCGCTTGTTATCTCTACTACTCAATTCTTTGGCGACTAGGTAATACTCTATTTACTTGGTTAGACCACTTTCCTACTTGGTTAAATTTACAAATGACAGGACCGCCTGCCTAAAAAGGATCCAGACAAATAGTTCAAATACTGATTGGATAAATGGCCGACTGATCGTCTATCCTGGAAACAGACAACCAGTCGTCCAGGGGCATAGGCGGCGTACTAACTCTCCGTACCTGTCTGCAACGTTCGGCCATGTAAAATAGTCGGTCTAGTGAACAATTGGATATTAGATATGGAATACTTAGACAAATTTGAAGAAAAACAAAAATTCATTAAAAATAAGCCGGTCATTAAAGACCAGCCAAATATTCAAAGCCCCGGCCCCCTGGCCGGGTAAATACAAAGCAAACGGCACGCAGGCCGTTGAAAGAATACATAAAGCTTAAGAAGGGGGCAGTTCAGTATTAGCAGCTGCCGCCTGGTCAGCACTCTTCTTGCCGGACTCGGCTTCAGCTGCATCCTTTTTTGATGTATTACCCCCAAGCGGCACAAGCGCCACTACCGGCTCCTCCTCCTCCAACGCTTCCCCCAACGCCTCTTCTTCAGCGGCCGCCAGGATCTATTGATTATATGTTTCCGAACACTGGCGGTACGTTCTTTCCCAAGAGGCAAAGTCGGCACTGGGGAAGAGGCGGCCCCATGTCATGCGCTGGATTTGAGCGGAGTCTTCCATCATCTCCCGGACCAGCTCTTTCTTCTCTTGCTCGGCCTTTTCCGAGAGCTCTTGGGTAAGACTCTTCTCCTGGGTCACCAAGCGTTCCTTTACGCTGGCCAAGGATTTCTCCATGGCTTCGTAAGAGTACATTTTCAGGCGAAGAGGTTTCAGCTCGGCCTTGAGATTTGTGATGGTCGCCTCCAGCTCGTCATTCTTCTTCTGGGCCACCTCTAACTGAGCCCGAACAGCGGCGGTAGCCTGCGCCTGATAATAAAGAATATCAATGGTCAGTACTTCATTTTGGGCAATTTGAAACATTGCCTTATCACAGTCAGAGGCGGCCATAGCTTTTGCAGCCTTTACCTCTTTGTTCTTCCGATCAAGCGGCTTGCGAAGGCCGTTAACTCGGAGCAGGGCCTAAGTACAAAAAAACAGGCGTCAGTTTCCAAACAAAAAAGAAAACAGGCGTCCAAAACTTCAAATACTCAAAAATATGCTAAGTATACCTCAGCAAGGACCCCTGCAATCCCGTCAAGGTCAAGGGTGCCGACACCCCTGATTGCCTCCCTTTCAGCTGGAGGAACTGCCCTGATCATAGACTTGGCCATCTCTACCAAGTCAGGCTCCTGGGGGCCGGCTGCATCAAGCATAAACAAACGGATTAGACTTAGTAACAAAGGGAGCAAGTCTAAAATTTACAAGGACAACTTCATACCTCTAGGCGGCCCAGTTGGAGTTTTAGTGGAAGTGGTCGGCTGTTTCTCAGCCGCCACCTGTTTCCTGGCAGAACCAGGAGAGCTCCCAACAGTCGTCTTCCGGGCCTTGGGGTCCGGCTGTTGAGAAGATGAAGCTCTTGGAGCACCCGTCTTAAAAAAGAAGAAAAAAGTCAGTATATGCATAAACACTCCAAAAAGAGGGTGAAAGGTTCGGAGCTCACCAAGGGTGCCCCCTTCTTGGGGGAGTCGGTTGAAACTTGTTGCATAATAGAGGCCCGCAACATGGCCGCCGCAGTCTTGGAGGCGGTGATTTTGCTCATGGCGTCAGCTGCAAAAACAAACAGCAAAGTTAATAAAAGATAAACAACAAATGTATGAAACAATAGAGTATTCGACAGGCCGACTACCTCTTGAGCACCGACTGCTGAGGATGCAGGCGGCCAAAAAGTACTCGTCATAGAGCCACTTGAAGCTCGGGACGCAGTGCAGGGGTACTTGCTCTCGTACCCCTGAAGTAGAGTTGACCCTCGACTCTACTTTAAAGAGTCCTTTATCAAGGATCTCTTTCTTAGCCTTGGGGGGAACAGGCGGCATGCTACGGCCGCCTGCAAGAAGGGGCGGATTCCTGTTCCACCTATTGAAGCGCTTGTTCTGCTCAATGTCAGAACTCTCAATGATGAGGAAGGTGCTCCGCCAGTCCTTCCACTTGTTTGCTTTACCTCTTGTCATGAGGTAGCCCCTGTGGCTTGTCAATTGATACCAGCCGGTACCGCCTGTCTTAGGGGTCCGGCTGAGATAGTTCATATGGGCGAAAGCCTCGAAGCTCGGCTCCACCCCGTGCAGTTCGCACCCGGCCACATAGCCGAGTACGTTGACCCAGGAGTTTGGGGCTAACTGCCATAACCCCAACTCATACCCATCCAAAATCCGCTGAACAACCGGATGTAATGGGAAGCGAAGCCCTGCCTTGATGGCCGCCTCGTAGCAGCCAAAGCAGGAGCTTTCATAACTGGAACCAGCCGGCCAGACGACTGTGTCTTCTGGATCCGGCACAAACACTAGAAAGTCGGGGCCCATGGTGTGGTTTGCAATAAAGCTCTCCACTTTCTCTTGCATGGCTGTGATTCGACCCCGAGGTACCGTGCAGTAGTAGGGGGTATTTAGCTCTCGGTAAGAGGCGGATGGTTCCGCCCAATTGTCCCCCTTCTCAACTGCATGAGAAAGTCTAGCCTCTTGCAGGCGGCTGTTTTTCTCTTCTGTACCCAAAGAAGCATGGCCAGAAGAGCTTGACTCGGAATCGTCCTCCGACGAGTCTGAAGAGGACGACTCCTCCCCTCTCCCGGAGGGGCTCGCCTCCTCTCTTTGAAAAGGAGCAGATTTGTTAACTGTTAAATGGGAAGGGGTCACTATGACTCCCCCCACAGAATTGCCGGCATCCAGGCCGCCTTGTTTCACTTCCAAATCTGGCGTCTGGTCAGATGTTTCACTAATCGGCACCCTGTGGGAGGAGCCGTCTGAATTTGAGATCCTAGCTGTCTTTTTCGTTCTGGCCATCCTGCTCTGCATAGACACAGATACAGTCGGACTTTGTATAAAGGGCTAAGATGGGTCCGGAAAAGGGCAGGCGACACTCCTAGTCCTAGATTCAGCCGTCCCCGGTGACCGGCTGATCACTAACCTAGGTCGTGTCGTGTGCTTCCGTGGTGCCATTTCAGAAAATAAAAAGAAAATTAAGAGTAAGAGAACTGAGTTACTTGAACGAGTGACGGTTGATGAAGTTCTGAAAATCCTGTGCAGTCGGCTTGTCAGAACAGGCGGTAGGCAGAAAAGGTCCGAAATGTCAAAGCAAGTTCAGGGGTCCGAATGTTCTCAAAAAGTTCTCAAAGTGTGAAAATGACTCAAGACAACTCTCCCTTATATAGGCGAAGTGAGAAGGCGAAGGGTCACTTTCAGAATTCAAAATTTGGGCGGGAAAATCTCTCGTCCTTTCGCCGACTGACACCTGTAGCAGGCCGTCGCCCGTTACAGTGCGACACCTATCACAGGTAACACGTGACCAATCACGTGCCACCTGTGAGGGGCAAATGATTAGGGGATTTTGCTCCCACCAATCGGAATGCGCCACGTGGGCCAATTAGGACCTGCCAAGTGTCCCCTAGTTGGAACTGTCAGGGCTTGCCACGTGGCACGCGCTTATTCGTCCACCTTGGACCTGTTATGTAACGACATGTGGCATACTCCATGCCTAATGGAGAAACCGGCCACCCAGGCCCAACTTCCGAGGGAAGCCCAATCGGCCCTAGGTTTACCTAAACCTAGGATGGGCACGTTTCCCAAGGTTATAAATACCTCCCTTAATCCACATTAAGGGAGATTGTAAAAAAAAGAATACATAAACATTACGGAAAAAACACATTAATTACACACAGTAATAACCGGCTGATCTCGCTAACAAGCAGATTACCTACGTTAATCACTCTCACCTAGAGAGACCTAATCACTTTAATTTCCGCATTAATTACTCCTTAATCAGGTACTAACTTGACCGTTGGAGGCGGAGCTCACAGGAGTCTCCGTTATTTTGCAGGTACAGGCGTACGGTTCCAGTCTCGGAATTGTAACTCTCCCGCAGGACATCAGAAAACCTCGAAACAAAACACATTCAAACAAAGCTATTTGAATCAACTGAAAGTCAAACACGTTTAAACAAAGCTATTTAAATGAAATGAAAGTGAAATGCAATCTACAAATCTATTTAAATAAAATGAAAGTCAAACACATTCAAACAAAGCTATTCGAATCAAATGAAAGTCAAATACATTCTACAAAGCTATTGAATCAAACGAAAGTCAAACACATTAAAACAAAGCTATTTGAATCAAATGAAAGTCAAATACATTCTATAAAGCTGATTGAATCAAATGAAAGTCAAACACATTCAAACAAAGCTATTTGAATCAAATGAAAGTCAAATACATTCTACAAAGCAAATTGAATCAAATGAAATTCAAACACAATCAAACAAAGCTATTTGAATCAAATGAAAGTCAAATACATTCTAAAAAGCTAATTGAATCAAATGATAGTCAAACACATTCAAACAAAGCTATTCGAACCAAATGAAAGTCTAATACATTCTACAAAGCTAATTGAATCAAAAGAAAGTCGAACACATTCAAATAAAGCTATTTGAATCAAATGAAAGTCAAACACATTCAAACAAAGTTATTTGAATCAAATATGAATCAAATACATTCAAACAAAGGTTTTTGAATCAAATGAAAGTCAAATACATTCTACAAAGCAAATTGAATCAAAAGAAAGTCAAACACATTCAAATAAAGCTATTTGAATCAAATGAGAGTCAAATACATTCAAACAAAACTAATTAAATCAAATAAAAGTTAAATACATTCTACAAAGCTAATTGAATAAAATGAAAGTCAAACACATTGAATCAAAGCTATTTGAATTAAATGAAAGTCAAATACATTCTACAAAGCTAATTGAATCAAATGAAAGTCAAACACATTCAAACAAAGCTATTTGAATCAAATGAAAGTCAAACACATTCAAACAAAGCTATTTGTATCAAATGAAAGTCAAATACATTCTACAAAGCTAATTGAATCAAATGAAAGTCAAACACATTCAAACAAAGCTATTTGAATCAAATGAAAATCAAATACATTCTACAATGCTAATTGAATCAAATGAAAGTCAAGCACATTCAAACAAAGCTATTTGAATAAAATGAAAGTCAAATGCATTCTACAAAACTAATTGAATAAAATGAAAGTCAAACACATTCAAACAAAGCTATTTGAATCAATTGAGAGTTAAACACATTCAAACAAAGCTATTTGTATCAAATGAAAGTCAAATACATTCTACAAAGCTAATTGAATCAAATGAAAGTCAAACACATTCAAACAAAGCTATTTGAATCAAATGAAAATCAAATACATTCTACAATGCTAATTGAATCAAATGAAAGTCAAACACATTCAAACAAAGCTATTTGAATAAAATGAAAGTCAAATGCATTCTACAAAACTAATTGAATAAAATGAAAGTCAAACACATTCAAACAAAGCTATTTGAATCAATTGAGAGTTAAACACATTCAAACAAAGCTATTTGAATCAAATGGAAGTCAAATACATTCTATAAAGCTAATTGAATCAAATGAAAGTGAAACACATTCAAACAAAGTTATTTAAAATCAAACGAAAGTGAAATGCATTCTACAAAGCTAATTTAATCAAATGAAAGTCAAACACATTCAAACAAAGCTAGTTTAATCAAATATGAGTCAAATACATTCACACAAAGCTATTTGAATTAAATGAAAGTCAAATACATTCTACAAAGCTAATTGAATCAAATGAAAGTCAAACACATTCAAACAAAGCTATTTGAATTAAATGAAAGTCAAACACATTCAAAAAAAGTTATTTAAATCAAATGAAAGTGAAATGCATTCTATAAAATTAATTTAATCAAATGAAAGTAAAAAAAACATTCAAACAATGCTATTTGAATCAAATGAGAGTCAAACACATTCAAACAAAGCTAATTAAATCAAATAAAAGTCAAATACATTGTATAAAGTTGATTGAATTAAATGAAAGTTAAACACATTAAAACAAAGTTATTTGAATCAAATGAAAGTCAAACACATTCAAACAAAGCTATTTAAATCAATTGAGAGTTAAACCATTCAAACAAAGCTATTTAAATCAAATGAAAGTCAAATACATTCTACAAAGCTAATTGAATCAAATAAAAGTCAAACACATTCAAACAAAGCTATTCGAATCAAATGAAAGTCAAATACATTCTACAAAGCTATTGAATCAAACGAAAGTCAAACACATTCAAACAAAGCTATTTGAATCAAATGAAAGTCAAATACATTCTATAAAGCTGATTGAATCAAATGAAAGTCAAACACATTCTAACAAAGCTATTTGAATCAAATGAAAGTCAAATACATTCTACAAAGCAAATTGAATCA
Organism: Chenopodium quinoa; assembly: GCF_001683475.1. Taxonomy (NCBI): domain Eukaryota; kingdom Viridiplantae; phylum Streptophyta; class Magnoliopsida; order Caryophyllales; family Amaranthaceae; genus Chenopodium; species Chenopodium quinoa. The sequence goes on along the minus strand of NW_018742218.1, from coordinate 127,802 downwards.
AATAAAAGTCAAACACAATCAAACAAAGCTATTTGAATCAAATGAAAGTCAAATACATTCTAAAAAGCTAATTGAATCAAATGATAGTCAAACACATTCAAACAAAGCTATTCGAACCAAATGAAAGTCTAATACATTCTACAAAGCTAATTGAATCAAATGAAAGTCAAACACATTCAAACAAAGTTATTTGAATCAAATATGAATCAAATACATTCAAACAAAGGTTTTTGAATCAAATGAAAGTCAAATACATTCTACAAAGCTAATTGAATCAAACACATTCAAATAAAGCTATTTGAATCAAATGAGAGTCAAATACATTCAAACAAAGCTAATTAAATCAAATGAAAGTTAAATACATTCTACAAAGCTAATTGAATCAAAAGAAAGTCAAACACATTCAAATAAAGCTATTTGAATCAAATGAGAGTCAAATACATTAAAACAAAGCTAATTAAATCAAATAAAAGTAAAATACATTCTACAAAGCTAATTGAATAAAATGAAAGTCAAACACATTGAATCAAAGCTATTTGAATTAAATGAAAGTCAAATACATTCTACAAAGCTAATTGAATCAAATGAAAGTAAAAAACATTCAAACAAAGCTATTTGAATAAAATGAAAGTCAAATACATTCTACAAAACTAATTGAATAATATGAAAGTCAAACACATTCAAACAAATCAATTTAAATCAAATGCAAGTGAAATACATTTTACAAAGCTAATTGAATCACATGAAAGTCAAACACATTCAAACAAAGCTATTTGAATCAAATGAAAGTCAAACACGTTCAAATAAAGCTATTTAATTCAAATGAAAGTGAAATGCATTCTACAAAGCTAATTGAATCAAATAAAAGTCAAACACATTCAAATAAAGCTATTTGAATCAAATGAAAGTCAAACACATTCAAACAAAGCAATTTAAATCAAATGAAAGTCAACCACATTCAAATAAAGCTATTTGATCAAATGAAATTCAAACACATTCAAACAAAGCAATTTAAATCAAATGGAAGTGAAATGCATTCTACAAAGCTAATTGAATCACATAAAAGTCAAACTCATTCAAACAAAGCTATTTGAATCAAATGAAAGTCAAATACATTCTACAAAGCTAATTGAATCAGATGAAAGTCAAACACATTCAAACAACCCTATTTGAATCAAATGAAAGTCAAATACATTCTATAAAGCTAATTGAATCAAATGAAAGTCAAACACATTCAAACAAAGCTATTTGAATCAACTGAAAGTCAAACACGTTTAAACAAAGCTATTTAAATGAAATGAAAGTGAAATGCAATCTACAAATCTATTTAAATCAAATGAAAGTCAAACAATTTCAAACAAATTTATTTGCATCAAATTAAAGTCAAATTTATTCTACAAAGCTAATTGAATCAAATGAAAGTCAAACACATTCAAACAAAGCTATTTGAATCAAATTAAAGTAAAATACATTCTACAAAGCTAATTGAATCAAATGAAAGTCAAACACATTCAAACAAAGCTATTTGTATCAAATGAAAGTCAAATACATTCTACAAAACTAATTGATTCAAATGAAAGTCAAACACATTCAAACAAAGCTATTTGAATCAAATGAAAGTCAAATACATTCTACAATGCTAATTGAATCAAATGAAAGTCAAACACATTCAAACAAAGCTATTTGAATAAAATGAAAGTCAAATGTATTCTACAAAGCTAATTGAATCAAATGAAAGTCAAACACATTCAAACAAAGCTATTTGAATCAATTGAGAGTTAAACACATTCAAACAAAGCTATTTGAATCAAATGAAAGTCAAATACATTCTATAAAGCTAATTGAATCAAATGAAAGTGAAACACAATCAAACAAAGCAATTTAAATCAAATGAAAGTCAAACACATTCAAACAAAGTTATTTAAAATCAAATGAAAGTGAAATGCATTCTACAAAGCTAATTTAATCAAATGATAGTCAAACACATTCAAACAAAGCTATTCGAACCAAATGAAAGTCTAATACATTCTACAAAGCTAATTGAATCAAATGAAAGTCAAACACATTCAAACAAAGCTATTTGAATCAAATGAAAGTCAAACACATTCAAACAAAGTTATTTGAATCAAATATGAATCAAATACATTCACACAAAGCTATTTGAATTAAATGAAAGTCAAATACATTCTACAAAGCTAATTGAATCAAATGAAAGTCAAACACATTCAAACAAAGCTATTTGAATTAAATGAAAGTCAAACACATTCAAACAAAGTTATTTAAATCAAATGAAAGTGAAATGCATTCTACAAAGTTAATTTAATCAAATGAAATAAAAAACATTCAAACAATGTTATTTGAATCAAATGAGAGTCAAACACATTCAAACAAAGCTAATTAAATCAAATAAAATTCAAATACATTCTATAAAGCTGATTGAATCAAATGAAAGTTAAACACATTAAAACAAAGCTATTTGAATCAAATGAAAGTCAAACACATTCAAACAAAGCTAATTGAATCAATTGAGAGTTAAACACATTCAAACAAAGCTATTTGAATCAAATAAAAGTCAAACACATTCAAACAAAGCTATTTGAATCAATTGAGAGTTAAACACATTCAAACAAAGCTATTTAAATCAATTGAGAGTTAAACCATTCAAACAAAGCTATTTAAATCAAATGAAAGTCAAATACATTCTACAAAGCTAATTGAATCAAATAAAAGTCAAACACATTCAAACAAAGCTATTCGAATCAAATGAAAGTCAAATACATTCTACAAAGCTATTGAATCAAACGAAAGTCAAACACATTCAAACAAAGCTATTTGAATCAAATGAAAGTCAAATACATTCTATAAAGCTGATTGAATCAAATGAAAGTCAAACACATTCAAACAAAGCTATTTGAATCAAATGAAAGTCAAATACATTCTACAAAGCAAATTGAATCAAATGAAAGTCAAACACAATCAAACAAAGCTATTTGAATCAAATGAAAGTCAAATACATTCTAAAAAGCTAATTGAATCAAATGATAGTCAAACACATTCAAATAAAGCTATTCGAACCAAATGAAAGTCTAATACATTCTACAAAGCTAATTGAATCAAAGGAAAGTCAAACACATTCAAACAAAGTTATTTGAATCAAATATGAATCAAATACATTCAAACAAAGGTTTTTGAATCAAATGAAAGTCAAATACATTCTACAAAGCTAATTGAATCAAACACATTCAAATAAAGCTATTTGAATCAAATGAGAGTTAAATACATTAAACAAAGCTAATTAAATCAAATGAAAGTTAAATACATTCTACAAAGCTAATTGAATCAAACGAAAGTCAAACACATTCAAATAAAGCTATTTGAATCAAATGAGAGTCAAATACATTAAAACAAAGCTAATTAAATCAAATAAAAGTAAAATACATTCTACAAAGCTAATTGAATAAAATGAAAGTCAAACACATTGAATCAAAGCTATTTGAATTAAATGAAAGTCAAATACATTCTACAAAGCTAATTGAATCAAATGAAAGTAAAAAACATTCAAACAAAGCTATTTGAATAAAATGAAAGTCAAATACATTCTACAAAGCTAATTGAATAATATGAAAGTCAAACACATTCAAACAAATCAATTTAAATCAAATGCAAGTGAAATACATTTTACAAAGCTAATTGAATCACATGAAAGTCAAACACATTCAAACAAAGCTATTTGAATCAAATGAAAGTCAAACACGTTCAAATAAAGCTATTTAATTCAAATGAAAGTGAAATGCATTCTACAAAGCTAATTGAATCAAATAAAAGTCAAACACATTCAAATAAAGCTATTTAAATCAAATGAAAGTCAAACACATTCAAACAAAGCAATTTAAATCAAATGAAAGTCAACCACATTCAAATAAAGCTATTTGATCAAATGAAATTCAAACACATTCAAACAAAGCAATTTAAATCAAATGGAAGTGAAATGCATTCTACAAAGCTAATTGAATCACATAAAAGTCAAACTCATTCAAACAAAGCTATTTGAATCAAATGAAAGTCAAATACATTCTACAAAGCTAATTGAATCAGATGAAAGTCAAACACATTCAAACAACCCTAGTTGAATCAAATGAAAGTCAAATACATTCTATAAAGCTAATTGAATCAAATGAAAGTCAAACACATTCAAACAAAGCTATTTGAATCAACTGAAAGTCATACACGTTTAAACAAAGCTATTTAAATGAAATGAAAGTGAAATGCAATCTACAAATCTATTTAAATCAAATGAAAGTCAAACAATTTCAAACAAATTTATTTGCATCAAATTAAAGTCAAATTTATTCTACAAAGCTAATTGAATCAAATGAAAGTCAAACACATTCAAACAAAGCTATTTGAATCAAATGAAAGTAAAATACATTCTACAAAGCTAATTGAATCAAATGAAAGTCAAACACATTCAAACAAAGCTATTTGTATCAAATGAAAGTCAAATACATTCTACAAAACAAATTGAATCAAATGAAATTCAAACACATTCAAACAAAGCTATTTTAATCAAATGAAAGTCAAATACATTCTACAATGCTAATTGAATCAAATGAAAGTCAAACACATTCAAACAAAGCTATTTGAATAAAATGAAAGTCAAATGTATTCTACAAAGCTAATTGAATCAAATGAAAGTCAAACACATTCAAACAAAGCTATTTGAATCAATTGAGAGTTAAACACATTCAAACAAAGCTATTTGAATCAAATGAAAGTCAAATACATTCTATAAAGCTAATTGAATCAAATGAAAGTGAAACACAATCAAACAAAGCAATTTAAATCAAATGAAAGTCAAACACATTCAAACAAAGTTATTTAAAATCAAATGAAAGTGAAATGCATTTTACAAAGCTAATTTAATCAAATGATAGTCAAACACATTCAAACAAAGCTATTCGAACCAAATGAAAGCCAAATACATTCTACAAAGCTAATTGAATCAAATGAAAGTCAAACACATTCAAACAAAGCTATTTGAATTAAATGAAAGTCAAACACATTCAAACAAAGTTATTTAACAAATGAAAGTGAAATGCATTCTATAAAGTTAATTTAATCAAATGAAGTAAAAAACATTCAAACAATGTTATTTGAATCAAATGAGAGTCAAACACATTCAAACAAAGCTAATTAAATCAAATAAAAGTCAAATACATTCTATAAAGCTGATTGAATCAAATGAAAGTTAAACACATTAAAACAAAGCTATTTGAATCAAATGAAAGTCAAACACATTCAAACAAAGCTATTTGAATCAATTGAGAGTTAAACACATTCAAACAAAGCTATTTGAATCAAATGAAAGTCAAACACATTCAAACAAAGCTATTTGAATCAATTGAGAGTTAAACACATTCAAACAAAGCTATTTAAATCAAATGAAAGTCAAATACATTCTACAAAGCTAATTGAATCAAATGAAAGCCAAACACATTCAAACAAAGCTATTCGAATCAAATGAAAGTCAAATACATTCTACAAAGCTATTGAATCAAACGAAAGTCAAACACATTCAAACAAAGCTATTTGAATCAAATGAAAGTTAAATACATTCTATAAAGCTGATTGAATCAAATGAAAGTCAAACACATTCAAACAAAGCTATTTGAATCAAATGAAAGTCAAATACATTCTACAAAGAAAATTGAATCAAATGAAAATCAAACACAATCAAACAAAGCTATTTGAATCAAATGAAAGTCAAATACATTCTAAAAAGCTAATTGAATCAAATGATAGTCAAACACATTTAAACAAAGCTATTCGAACCAAATGAAAGTCTAATACATTGTACAAAGCTAATTGAATCAAATTGATGTGGATCAAGAGGGAAATTCTTTTGAAGAGCCAATCATATTGGTTTTAAGGCCAATAGGGTTTGAGCTTGGAGTAAAGAATCAAGAATGGTTAACATGCGCAGCCATTGAAGAAGAAGTCAAGGTCCAGTTGGGTTCCGACGACGGCAGCGGCGGCGACGCGCCGATCTGGGTGCCACGCGCCGGCTCCCTAGCTCCGGCCTGAGTCCAGCTACACGTTGGTGGGGCGCGTGTCGATGATGGCAGCGCGTGAGACGGTGGTTCGGCGGCAGTACGAAAAGAAAGATTTTCCTAACTTAGTTTTTTCTAGAGTTTTTGCTTGCAAGTTTTTACCTTTCACTTGAAAGGGTTTTTCTTGGTTTAAGCAATTAGGAATCTTCTTAATTTCTGTTAATTTAGTTTAAAATAATTTCTAAGTCAATTAGGAATTGTTTTAAGAAGTTTTAGGTTAATTAGAACTAGTCTTATTACTAGTTTCCTAGTTCCATTAGAATTGGTTCTCCTATTCTATCTAGGATACTTGGGGATCAAGGCTAGGGTTTTTTCCTAGTTCGAATAGACTTAGGAATAGTTAGTTTTAGTCTATAAATAATGTAATTTTCGTGATTTTTCAGAACATTCGAAAATCATTAAAATTCAAGTTAATTGTTTGTTTTGCTTAATTGCTTACAAATTCTTTTGCTAGTTTTCAATTCAAGGAGTTGTTTTGATAATTAGAACGTTCAATTCTTAGTTCTAGGAGTAGTCTAAGTTTTGTTCATCAAAGTACTTAGTTCCAGGAGTGGTCTAGGTAATTTGAGAGGCGTTGAATTCGTTCCAGGAGTGGTCGTTTTCAAAGTCATATCCGGTTCGTTATTCTTAAGTTGTTCGATTTTCTTAGGAAATTCGAAGGGCTTGTGTTACTTGTGTGATTTTAGATTCTTTATTAAGTTAAGGGGTTTAAATCCACATCAAATTGGTATCAGAGCTTGTGTGATACCACATCAAATTGGTATCAGATTTCAGGGGTTTTGATCGTTCAACAATTCGTTCATCAAATCGCACTTGTTCTCGGATAACCAGTTTTTCTGTCAACTTCAGAAGGCTCGTTCTCCTTCGTTACAAGGTCTTTTCAGGTGATTCTTTTTTTGATTTTGGGTGAAATTTTGTCTAATTTCTGCCTGTGAAATTTCGGAATTTTTCGAGTTCGTTTGCTATTAAACTGGACTGTTTTCCGCAACTGTGTCAGTTTTGGTCCGATTTAATACTTATTGCTCGTTGTGTGCGATTTTGTTCCAAGTTGTGTTGCGATTTTTGTGGGATATACCTGTGTGGATAAGGGTTCTTTTATTTCTGTTTTTTTCACATAATTATGGAGGAAGGGATCCGAAAATCTATGGATGAATTTGCAAAGTTACTTCAAGGTCATAAAAAGAAGAAAAAACATGAAGATGATAACGTAGATTTTGGCTTTGGTAACAAACATATGCTTATGGAGCGACTGAATTTACATGAAGAAATTATTTTTCAAGGTCAACAAGATAGTTTGTTTCATACTCGATGCAAAGTTGTTGATAGAACTTGTAGGGTGATCATTGATAGTGGTTCGTGTACCAATGTAGCGTCTACAGAGATGGTTACTAAACTCCAACTTCCTACAAGAGATCATGAAAAACCATATAAGTTGGGTTGGCTAGATAATTCTATGGGTTTTCATGTAGAACAACAAGCTTTGGTGAATTTCTCCATTGGCAATTACAAGGAAGAATTATGGTGCGATGTGATTCCTATGAGTGCTTGTCACGTTCTTTTAGGAAGACCATGGCAATTTGATCGACATGTTAAACATGATGGTGTGGCCAACACATATTCGGTCAAGGTGGGAAACAAGAGGTTCAAACTTATTCCTTTAACTATTATTCCATGCCGCGTTAAAGTTAAAGAGATGGAGGAAGATTGTCAAAAGGATAAGGAAGAGGAACATGTAGGTGCTAAAGAGCTCGAAGAAAAGGTGAGTGAAACAATTGATGTTCCAATTGTGTGTGACGTTGTTCAAGATCAGATTATTCATAATGATCTACCAATGGTGGTGTCGGAAAAGGTTTTTGATACTATTGAGGAGCCATTCGTGAATCAAGATAATAATTTAATGGTTTCTTTAGAAGTGGTGGATTCATTAGGCATGCATAAAGAGAAGAAATTGTTAGTCATACATGAGAAAAATATCATGAAGCCTAAAGTGTTCTTATGGTCAACTTCGAAGACCAAGGACCAAATTGAGAATTGGTTGTTTCTAAAATATTGCCTTGCTCGTGGTGATGTTGTTACATTGCTTAAAATTGCTAGCGTTGAGGTAATAGTTCTTTTGGCTTGTATTCGTCGAATTTGGATGGTTTCATGGAATTGTTCTCCTTACATGGATGATGCGAATTTGAGGACAAATTCTTTTGAAGAGGGGGAGAATGATGTGGATCAAGAGGGAAATTCTTTTGAAGAGCCAATCATATTGGTTTTAAGGCCAATAGGGTTTGAGCTTGGAGTAAAGAATCAAGAATGGTTAACATGCGCAGCCATTGAAGAAGAAGTCAAGGTCCAGTTGGGTTCCGACGACGGCAGCGGCGGCGACGCGCCGATCTGGGTGCCACGCGCCGGCTCCCTAGCTCCGGCCTGAGTCCAGCTACACGTTGGTGGGGCGCGTGTCGATGATGGCAGCGCGTGAGACGGTGGTTCGGCGGCAGTACGAAAAGAAAGATTTTCCTAACTTAGTTTTTTCTAGAGTTTTTGCTTGCAAGTTTTTACCTTTCACTTGAAAGGGTTTTTCTTGGTTTAAGCAATTAGGAATCTTCTTAATTTCTGTTAATTTAGTTTAAAATAATTTCTAAGTCAATTAGGAATTGTTTTAAGAAGTTTTAGGTTAATTAGAACTAGTCTTATTACTAGTTTCCTAGTTCCATTAGAATTGGTTCTCCTATTCTATCTAGGATACTTGGGGATCAAGGCTAGGGTTTTTTCCTAGTTCGAATAGACTTAGGAATAGTTAGTTTTAGTCTATAAATAATGTAATTTTCGTGATTTTTCAGAACATTCGAAAATCATTAAAATTCAAGTTAATTGTTTGTTTTGCTTAATTGCTTACAAATTCTTTTGCTAGTTTTCAATTCAAGGAGTTGTTTTGATAATTAGAACGTTCAATTCTTAGTTCTAGGAGTAGTCTAAGTTTTGTTCATCAAAGTACTTAGTTCCAGGAGTGGTCTAGGTAATTTGAGAGGCGTTGAATTCGTTCCAGGAGTGGTCGTTTTCAAAGTCATATCCGGTTCGTTATTCTTAAGTTGTTCGATTTTCTTAGGAAATTCGAAGGGCTTGTGTTACTTGTGTGATTTTAGATTCTTTATTAAGTTAAGGGGTTTAAATCCACATCACAAATGAAAGTCAAACACATTCAAACAAAGCAATTTGAATCAAATGAAAGTCAAACACATTCAAACAAAGTTATTTGAATCAAATATGAATCAAATACATTCAAACAAAGGTTTTTGAATCAAATGAAAGTCAAATACATTCTACAAAGCTAATTGAATCAAATGAAAGTCAAACACATTCAAATAAAGCTATTTGAATCAAATGAGAGTCAAATACATTCAAACAAAGCTAATTAAATCAAAGAAAGTTAAATACATTCTACAAAGCTAATTGAATCAAATGAAAATCCAACACATTCAAATAAAGCTATTTGAATCAAATGAGAGTCAAATACATTCAAACAAAGCTAATTGAATCAAATAAAAGTTAAATACATTCTACAAAGCTAATTGAATCAAATGAAAGTCAAAAACATTGAAACAAAGCTATTTGAATTAAATGAAAGTCAAATACATTCTACAATGCTAATTGAATCAAATGAAAGTTAAAAACATTCAAACAAAGCTATTTGAATCAAATGAAAGTCAAATACATTCTACAAAGCTAATTGAATAATATGAAAGTCAAATACATTCAAACAAAGCAATTTAAATCAAATGAAAGTGAAATACATTTTACAAAGCTAATTGAATCGCATGAAAGTCAAACACATTCAAACAGAGCTATTTGAATCAAATGAAAGTCAAATACATTCTACAAAGCTAATTGAATCAAATGAAAGTCAAACACATTCAAACAAAGCTATTTGAATCAAATGAAAGTCAAAACGTTCAGACAAAGCTATTTAAATCAAATGAAAGTGAAATGCATTCTACAAAGCTAATTGAATCAAATAAAAGTCAAACACATTCAAATAAAGCTATTTGAATCAAATGAAAGTCAAACACATTCAAACAAAGCAATTTAAATCAAATGAAAGTCAAACACATTCAAATAAAGCTATTTGATCAAATGAAAGTCAAACACATTCAAACAAAGCAATTTAAATCAAATGAAAGTGAAATGCATTCTACAAAGCTAATTAAATCACATAAAAGTCAAACTCATTCCAACAAAGCTATTTGAATCAAATGAAAGTCAAATACTTTTTACAAAGCTAATTGAACCAGATGAAAGTCAAACACATTCAAACAACCCTATTTGGATCAAATGAAAGTCAAATACATTCTACAAAGCTAATTGAATCAAATGAAAGTCAAACACATTCAAACAAAGCTATTTGAATCAAATGAGAGTCAAATACATTCAAACAAAGCTAATTGAATCAAATAAAAGTTAAATACATTCTACAAAGCTAATTGAATCAAATGAAAGTCAAAAACATTGAAACAAAGCTATTTGAATTAAATGAAAGTCAAATACATTCTACAATGCTAATTGAATCAAATGAAAGTAAAAAACATTCAAACAAAGCTATTTGAATCAAATGAAAGTCAAATACATTCTACAAAGCTAATTGAATAATATGAAAGTCAAATACATTCAAACAAAGCAATTTAAATCAAATGAAAGTGAAATACATTTTACAAAGCTAATTGAATCACATGAAAGTCAAACACATTCAAACAAAGCTATTTGAATCAAATGAAAGTCAAATACATTCTACAAAGCTAATTGAATCAAATGAAAGTCAAACACATTCAAACAAAGCTATTTGAATCAAATGAAAGTCAAAACGTTCAAACAAAGCTATTTAAATCAAATGAAAGTGAAATGCATTCTACAAAGCTAATTGAATCAAATAAAAGTCAAACACATTCAAATAAAGCTATTTGAATCAAATGAAAGTCAAACACATTCAAACAAAGCAATTTAAATCAAATGAAAGTCAAACACATTCAAATAAAGCTATTTGATCAAATGAAAGTCAAACACATTCAAACAAAGCAATTTAAATCAAATGAAAGTGAAATGCATTCTACAAAGCTAATTAAATCACATAAAAGTCAAACTCATTCCAACAAAGCTATTTGAATCAAATGAAAGTCAAATACTTTCTACAAAGCTAATTGAATCAGATGAAAGTCAAACACATTCAAACAACCCTATTTGGATCAAATGAAAGTCAAATACATTCTACAAAGCTAATTGAATCAAATGAAAGTCAAACATATTCAAACAAAGCTATTTGAATCAAATGAAAGTCAAACACGTTCAAACAAAGCTATTTAAATGAAATGAAAGTGAAATGCATTCTACAAATCTATTTAAATCAAATGAAAGTCAAACACTTTCAAACAAATTTATTTGCATCAAATTAAAGTCAAATTTATTCTACAAAGCTAATTGAATCAAATGAAAGTCAAACACATTCAAACAAAGCTATTTGAATAAAATTAAAGTCAAATACATTCTACGAAGCTAATTGTATCAAATGAAAGTCAAAGACATTCAAATAAAGCTATTTGAATCAAAAGAAAGTCAAACAAATTCAAACAAAGCAATTTAAATCAAATGAAAGTGAAATGCATTCTACAAAGCTAATTGAATCACATGAAAGTCGAACACATTCAAACAAAGCTATTTGAATCAAATGAAAGTGAAATATATTCTACAGAGCTAATTGAATCAGATGAAAGTCAAACACATTCAAACAAAGCTATTTGAATCAAAATAAAGTCAAATATATTCTAAACACATTAGAATCAAATAAAACTCAAAACCCTAGAGAGAGAAAGTGAAACCCTAGAGAGAGAAAGCTTCATTTTTCCATGTCTATGGTGCTTGATTTAGCTCGTTTTTAGTCCCTAAATCTATTTCTATGGCTAGAAAGAAGAAGCAAGATACTCCTGCCCCATCTAAGCTCACAACTGAAATCACTGAGTCACTATTTGTTCCTGTTTCAGCTGGAATTCAGACTGTTCATGAGGTGTTTGATGAGGGAGATGAACTTGTCACACCTGCTCCTGGCCTTGTCCACCCTTCTGCAGGAATGATTTCTAGGAGAGATGCTGAATTGCTGGCTTTAAGTTTTGGTTCGGTTTGCCCCAAAACCAATGTAACAGTAACTTCTCCGGTTACTGTTCCATTGCCTAAACAAGCTGCTAGCCCTTCTAGGCCTTCTGTGGGTTCTGTATTGCAAAATTCTCAACCTCCTGTCACTAATGAAGCTATGCCTAAGTTGTTGATCAAGATTTGTCTAATGTTCGAGGGTTTACTGGAAAGCTGACTGCAAAAGGGTTTGCCCAGAATTTTGTACCTCCGCAAATTAAAAATGGTAAGTCAATAGTTGTTTTGCCGAGTGCTGAAATTGAGGAAGGAAATAGGAAGTGGAGTCATGCAATTGTTCTATATGCTGTTGGGTATTATCCTACTATTGCAGCTATTAAGCGTTTTATTGTTAATGAATGGAGTATTGATAATAATCCTGATGTGTATTGGCATGATGAGGAGTATTTTATAATTAATCTGCGTTCCCTAGATAATCTGAATTCTGTTATGTGTGAAAGCCCTCACATGTTTTATGGGAAACCAGTTATTGTTAAACCCTGGTCTGAAAAATTTGATTTCAGTGCTGAAATTCTTCGCACTGTTCCATTGTGGGTCAAATTGCCCAATCTTCCTCTCAATTGTTGTGGTGCTGAAACTTTGAGTCGAATTGGCAGCACCTTGGGTTTGCCAATTTGTGCTGATGAATGCGCTTCAAGATAGCTAAGAGTGTCGTTTGCTAGATTACTTGTGGAAATAGACATTACAAAACCTCTAGCAAAGTCTGTCTGGGTTGAAAGTCCTAAAGGTGAGACAGTGGAATTAAAGGTGATTTATGAGTAGACTCCTCCCTTCTGTGTTAAATGTAATAAGGCAGGACATAATTGTGATGATTTCAAATAATCAGCCTGATCCTGTAGTCCAAGTTCAGAAGAAGTTTTGGGTTCAAAAACAGAAGCAAGGGTCTGGAACTAAAGTTTCAGGTGAATGGGAAATCATGAAAAAGAAAGGTAAAGAACCTGCTGTAGCTGTGAAGCCTGTTCTTACAACTAATAAATTTGATATTTTACCTGATGAGCAATATGATGATGTTGTCTTGAGATATAAGCCTAGCGGGGGTGGGCCCCCTCCAGTTCAATGATTATCAATGTTTGGAATATTAGGGGTCTTAATGATCCCTCTAAAGTGGTTGATGTTAGGCAGCTGCTTGATAGGACTAATGCTGATATAATCTGCTTGCTTGAGACTTGAGTTAAATAGTTGAAATGTGTTGGGATTCAGAGGAAGATTGCACATGGTTTGTCCTGGATGTGTAATTATTCTGAGTCTAGGAAAGGTAGAATTTGGTTGGGGTGGAAGAATGATAGAGTGCATGTTGATGCTATTACTGTTCATGCTCAGTTCATTCATTGTATTATCAGTACTCTTGATTATAGTACTCAGATCACTGTGTCTTTTTTTTTATGGTTTACATAATATTCATGATCGGAAAGATCTTTGGAGAGGTATTGGAGCTATTGGTTCTGTGTCCATGCCCTGGCTTTGCACTGGGGATTTTAATTCTGTTTTGTTACCTGAAGATAGAGTTCATGGAAATGTAGTAACAGATTATGAAGTTCGAGATTTCAAGGATTTTATTGATCAAATGAATTTTTCTGAGATCAAAAGTAAAGGGTCTTATTTCTTATGGTCTAATAAGGCTCACTCAGGCCCTAGAACTCAAACCAGAATTGATAGGGGTTTGGTTAATAGTGAATGGCTCTTTCAATTTCCAAATGTGGAAGCTGTTTATCTTCCTCCCTCCCTTTCTGATCATGCTCCTCTATTGTATGAGGTTCTCCCTCCTGCTCCTTGTAAGGGAAAGCCCTTTAGATTTCTTAATCATATGCTTACTCACCCTGATTTCATGAATATAGTGGATGAAATTTGGAGTGAAGGTTTTCAGGGTAATGCTATGAATAGAATTTGGAGAAAATGCAAGAATCTGAAGGTTAAGCTTAAAGAGCTTAATACCAAAGCTTATGGTAATGTTGAAATGAGAGTTGATTTAGCTCAACAGGCTGTTTTGGAAGTCCAGAACCAAATGGCTAATGATCCTCATTCTGACTTGCTGGTTCAGGAGGCTACTGCTATTCAACAACTCAAATACTGGAGATTTGTTCAGGAGAGCATTTATAGACAGAAAGCTAGGGTGGAATGGGTTAAACTTGGTGACTCCAACACTAAGTAATTTTTCTCCATGATGAAACAGAGGCAAGCTAGGAACAGAATTGATTCTCTTTTATAATGAACACCATGTGCTCCTTAAAACTCCTGCTGATATTGAGGCAGAGATTGTGTCTTTTTATAAACTTCTCCTGGGTTCGAGCTCTTCTGTCCTTGATGCTATTGATCTTAATACCATGAGAGCTGGGAAACAGCTTTCTGCAGAAGCTCAGAATTTGCTTATTAGTCCTGTGGTTAACTCTGAGATTGACTGTGCAATCAAAAGCATCTCTGATGATAAAGCCCCTGGTATTGATGGGTTCAACTCTAAATTTTTCAAGCATACCTGGACATTATTAAACTTGAGATCTATGAAGCTGTCCATGATTTTTTTGATATAGGAACTTTGCATCCTCAGTGGAATTGTACAACTCTTACCTTGGTTCCTAAAATCCAGAATCCTTCTTTTGTAAAGGATTTCAGACCTATAGCTTGATGCACTGTTCTTTATAAGATTATCTCCAAGATCTTGACTGCCAGGCTTGCTCAAGTTGTTGGAGATATTGTTGATGAAGCTCAAGCAGGTTTCATTCCTGGTAAACATATTGGAGACAACATCTTATTAGCTACAGAGCTAATCAAAGGGTATACTCATAAGCACATTACCCCTAGATGTATGATTAAGGTTGATCTGAAAAAAGCTTATGACTCCATTGAATGGAGTTTTCTAAAGGCTGTAATGTTTGAGCTTGGTTTTTCTTCTGTGTTTGTTAATTGGATTATGGTGTGCATTTCTACAGTGTCATTTTCTATTTTGATAAATGGCTCTCCTTCTGTTCCTTTTAAAGCTCAGAAGGGTCTGAGACAAGGTGACCCCATGTCTCCTTTCCTCTTTGCTATAGGAATGGAGTATTTATCCAGATTCTTGCATGATTTGGCTACTGTACCTGATTTTAACTTTCACCCTAGATGTGAGAGGCTTCTTATTACTCACTTAATGTTTGCAGATGACCTGTTGTTGTTTACTAGAGCTGATGAGTGTTCTGTTCAGCTTTTGTTTAAAGCTTTTCAGAAGTTTTCTAAAGCTTCTGGTCTTGAGGCTAATTTGCTTAAGAGTGAGGTGTATTTTGGAGGGGTTGGCATTGATTTACAGGCTGCTCTTTTGAGTAGATTAGGTATGGTTGCAGGATCTATCCCTTTCTTGGAGTGCCCCTTTCTTCTAAGAAATTAACTATTCAGCAATGCAAACCTCTGGTTAACAAGATTACTAGCAGAATTGAAGGGTGGGCTTCAAAGTTTCTCTCTTATGCTGGTCGTTTACAGCTCATTAAGAGTGTTCTTTTTGGAATTCAAACATATTGGGCTCAAATTTTTATTTTACCTAAGAAGATTATGAAGGAGATTGAATCTAGATTTAAAGCTTTCTTGTGGACTGGTAATGCTAATCCTTCTAAGAAAGCTCTTATTGCTTGGAGCACTGTTTGCTTGCCTAAATCATGTGGAGGCTGGAACATTATTTCTCTTCATGATTGGAATATCTCTGCTATCTGCAAGATCTTATGGGATATAGCTCACAAAACTGATTCTCTCTGGGTTAAGTGGGTTCATATTTACTATTTCAGGTCAGTCAGTTTCTGGGAGGCTGATATTCCTAAGAAAAGTTCCTGGGTGCTTAGGAAAATTATGAAATATAGGGGGCTGATTGATGATATTGGTGGATGGGATCCTGTAATGAGTAATAACAGGGTTCAAATCATGCTGATCTATAAGAAACTCAAGATACAGGCTCCAAAGGTCCCCTGTAAAAGACTTACATGTAATAATGGTGCCTCTCCAAGGAGCATCTTCATCCTTTGGCTGGCTCTTTGGAACAGGCTGCTTACTAAAGATAGAGTTCTCAAATGGAATCCTACTTATGACCCTGTTTGTTTACTGTGTTTACAGGAAAATGAAACTCCTCGTCATCTTTTCTTTCTCTGTAACTATTCTAAGAGAATCTGGGAGAAGGTTTTACAACTTCTCAAATGTCACAAGTCTGTTCAGGGCTTTGATCAGGAAATGGATTGGGCTATGAAGAGAGGTAGAAGATCAAATTCAAATGCTAGGCTTCATCTGATGTTCTTGGCAGAGACTGTTTACAGCATTTGGATACAGAGGAACAACACTATGTTCAATGGCAATCGTGAGCCTGCTGAAACTGTTTTCAGGGCAGTGGTTTACAGGGTTTCCTGCAGGTGTAATGAGGCTGACAGACAGGCTTTGATCTCTGTGCCTACTTAGTTTTGATAGTTGCTTGTTGCTGTTCTGGTTTTGTCTTGTTTCTGGTTGATTACTGTTGTTTAGCTTTGTGCTGTTTTGCTTAGCTTGTTTTCAGGTTGTTTGTCCTGTTCCTTTGGTCCTTAGTCACCCTCCTAGAGGGTAGCTTTGGGTCTCTGCATTCAGATGGGCCTTGCTTGGTCTTTTGGACTTCAAAAACCCTTCGTAGAAGGTGGGCTGACAGTTCAAGGCCTTGGCCAGTTTGTTTTTCTCTTTAGGCTTTATTATCTTTTTTGGCCTGTTGTGTTTATTCCTTATTTCTACTGTTTTCAGCTTCTTTGGTAATAAAAGTCTATTTACCCAAAAAAAAAAGTCAAATACATTCTACAAAGCTAATTGAATCAGATGAAAGTCAAACACATTCAAACAAAGCAATTTAAATCAAATGAAAGTGAAATACATTCTACAAAGCTAATTGAATCACATGAAAGTCAAACACATTCAAACAAAGCTATTTGAATCAAATGAAAGTCAAATACATTCTACAAAGCTAATTAAATCAAATGAAAGTCAAACACAATCAAACACAGCTATTTGAATCAAATGAAAGTCAAACACGTTCAAACAAAGCTATTTAAATCAAATGAAAGGGAAATGCATTCTATAAAGCTTATTGAATCAAATTAAAGTCAAACACATTCAAACAAAGCTATTTGAATAAAATAAAAGTCAAATACATTCGACAAAGCTAATTGTATCAACAGAAAGTCAAACACATTCAAATAAACCTAATTGAATCAAATGAAAGTCAAACACATTCAAACAAAGCAATTTAAATCAAATGGAAGTGAAGTGCATTCTACAAAGCTAATTGAATCAAATGAAAGTTAAACACATTCAAACAAAACTATTTGAATCAAATGTAAGTGAAATACATTCTACAAAGCTAATTGAATTAGATGAAAGTCAAACACATTCAAACAAACCTATTTGAATCAAATGAAAGTCAAATACAATCTACAAAGCTAATTGAATCAGATGAAAGTCAAACACATTCAAACAAAGCAATTTAAATCAAATGAAAGTGAAATACATTCTACAATGCTAATTGAATCACATGAAAGTCAAACACGTTCAAACAAAGCTATTTGAATCAAATGAAAGTCAAATACATTCTACAAAGCTAATTGAATCAAATGAAAGTCAAACACAATCAAACAAAGCTATTTGAATCAAATGAAAGTCAAACACGTTGAAACAAAGCTATTTAAATCAAATGAAAGGGAAATGCATTCTATAAAGCTAATTGAATCAAATTAAAGTCAAACACATTCAAACAAAGCTATTTGAATAAAATAAAAGTCAAATACATTCGACAAAGCTAATTGTATCAAATGAAAGTCAAACACATTCAAATAAACCTATTTGAATCAAATGAAAGTCAATGACCAAGATGGTCAAGGGTCAACTATCCATGGTCAAGATGAGGAGGTTCAACACGGTGCTATTGAGCAAGGTGCTAAGGGATTATTCTTGTCTAAATCATTCTTCAATCCTATGCACGGTTTTAGTCCAAAGAGTTTAACAAATGGTTACACTTCCCTTAGTGTAATTAATCTTGTTGAAGGTATCTAGTACATGAGCCGTTTTTCCAAGCTTGAAGCCACGCATGATTTATGCATTTGGGAGTTACATTGGACTGATTTTGACAGCGTGATTCAAGGCTTGTGTTGGGCGTGAATTAAGGCATTAGTTGGCTGATTATTCTACCTCTTTACTTGGGGTTTACATGTACTTAATTAGAGAGTTGTTGCTAGAATAAAGGAGCTTGAATCAAGGGTTTAAATGGGAGGTTACAAGCGTGACTCAAGGGGGTTGTTTGCATGTTTTCTTGGACGTTGAAAATGCTGTTTGAAGACCTCATGATTGCTGAACGTTTTCTCCTTAATTTAAGCATAGTTTTAAGCTTAGTTGATTAGTTTTACTTTGTTGTTATGAGGGGTTAATTGGACAGTCATATGAGCCTTTTAATCACCTTATAATTAGCATTTTATCTTGTCTTTTAATTAGGCAAGTGATGGATGATCATTAAAAATTGTAGAAGGGAATCCTATGTTCCTTTATGTAACTTATACACTACTATAAATAGTGTACTATGCATGAATGAAAAGCATCCAGAAATTTGCTTAAACACTTGTGTTTTGTTGATTAAACGTGACTTAGCAATTAGTCATTTTTAAGGTCCAAGTTTGATAACTCAAATTTGAAGAGTGCTAGTTTTGGTAGAGTGTTCCCAAACCTAGGAACTTGCGTAGTGAACGAGTGGGTTGAGTGTTCCCCATTCCTAACTACACCAAGCAAAGGGTGAGTGTTCCCCTTTGTTATATCCGAGACTAGGGTTGAGTGTTCCCCTATTCTCCCCTTCACTAATCACGATTTCACTAAGACCCCTTAAAACGTACTTTTGTAACAAGGTTCTCATCTTGCTTACACATCATTTGGCGCGTCAGGTAGGGGGTGTTTTCCTAAACATTTCCTAAGGGGTCGTATACCTACACACCATGGGAGAGAATCAAGACTTGAGGACAGCCTTGGAAGCTCTTAATCGATCCATTGCTAGTCAAGAAAGGTTGGCCGAAACCAATGCCAATCTACAAGGGAACCTTGCTGCCTTGATGGCAAGGCTCATGAACGAGCAAGATAGGAGAGATCAAGATGAAGACCCTCCACCTAGGAGGGAAGATAGGAGTCTCAAAGTGGACGTCCCTTCTTTTGATGGGACACTTGATCCAGAGAAGTACTTGGAATGGGAGAAATCCTTGGAAAGGTACTTTGAATACAAGGACATTCATGAGGATGTTCAACGTTTTAAGATTGCCAAAGTCAAGTTGAAGGGCTATGGTGATAGTTGGCTACAAGGAGAGCAGAGGGGACGTACCCTTAGGGGGAAAGCTCCTATCTCTACTTGGGGCAAACTCAAGAAACGGATGAAAGACCGTTTCATCCCCCACAATTACAAGCAGAGTCAATATGTGAAGTGGAGTACCTTGCAACAAAATGGGGACTCTGTGGAGGATTACATAAAAGAGTTTGATAGACTTGCTATTGTGTGTGAAGTAACCGAAAATGAAGAGCTCAAAATGGGGCGTTTCATATCTGGTTTGGACCAAGAATTACAAGACAAACTTGAAGGTTATACTAACCTCACGTTTGCTGAAGCTTGCAAGTTGGTGATTAAGTTCGATGCTAAGAGGAAGAAGAAGAAGCCTACTACCATTCCTCAATTGGCACGAAAACCTTCTTTTCCTACGAAGGAAGGTTCTTCCTTTAACAAACCAAGTAATCCACCAAAAAAGGACACAAAGGACGTGAAGCTAGGTGACATTGTGTGTTACAAATGTGGAGGACGAGGTCATTACAAGAAGGATTGTCCTAATACTAGGGCGTTAACCATATAAGAGGTTAAGCTCATGGCCACTCAAAACATCAACTGGGATGAGTTTGAGGAGGGGGAAGAAGAAGTTGAAGATGATTGTGATGATTGCATTGCCGAGCCAGAGGAGAAGACTAGCCTCGTGATTAGGAGGGCCTTACAAGCACGTGTGGAAGAGGATGCTGCCCCCCAACGACAACACATTTTCATCACCCGTTGTAAAATTGGTGACGAGGTATGTGATTTGATTATTGATGGAGGAAGTGAGGCTAATACCGTGTCTAAGACCCTAGTATCTAAACTTGGTCTTACGACTACTAATCATCCACAACCTTACAAATTAAGTTGGTTAGATTCTAATGCTAGCACTGGGGTTAGGAAGCAATGCATGGTTTCTTTTTGTATTGGTTCGTATTGTGATTCTATATTATGTGATGTTGTGTCCATGGATGCTTGTCATATTCTACTTGGTAGGCCTTGGCAAACTGATAAAAGATCTATACATGATGGGTATCACAACACGTATACCATAGTCCATGAAGGGAGAAAGAAAAAACTACACCCTTTACCACCCCCACGGTTTTCACCATCACAAACACCCCAAAAAGAAGTATCCTTGTTGTCTCTTAAAGAGTTTGAAAGGGAGTTAGATGGTGAGGGAGAGTTGTTCATACTATACTCCAAAGAAACCCACGAAAATTTTGTTGCTCAAAATCCTAAGTTAGCCCAATTGATTAAGGATTTTGAGGACGTTTTTCCGAATGAATTACCTAAAGAACTACCACCCATACGTGGAATTGAGCATCAAATCGATCTCATTCCCGGAGCACCTTTGCCAAATAAGCCAGCCTATAGGTGTAACCCTTTAGAAACTAAGGAATTACAACGTCAAATTGAAGAGCTAATGGGGATGGGTTATGTGCGTGAGTCCATGAGTCCATGTGCCGTTCCTGCTTTGTTGGTCCCTAAGAAAGATGGTACTTGGAGAATGTGTATTGATAGTAGAGCCGTTAATAACATTACTATCAAGTACAGGTTTCCAATTCCAAGGCTTGATGACATGCTTGATGAGTTAAGTGGTTCCAAGGTCTTCTCAAAGGTAGACTTGAGAAGTGGGTATCATCAAATTCGCATGAGAGAAGGGGATGAATGGAAAACCGCGTTCAAGACAAAGCATGGGTTGTATGAGTGGCTCGTCATGCCATTTGGCCTTACAAATGCCCCTAGCACGTTCATGAGATTAATGAATGAGGTGCTAAGGCCATTTCTTGGCAAATTCGTGGTAGTATACTTGGATGACATTCTCATTTATTCACGTGATGAAGAATCTCATTTTGATCATCTTTTCCAAGTATTTTCTGTTTTGAGGCAAGAAAAATTGTATGGGAAACTAGAAAAATGTGATTTTTTATTGTATGAAGTCATGTTTCTTGGTTACATAGTTTCAGGTGATGGCGTGAAGGTGGATCCTAGCAAAATTGAAGCAATCCAATCATGGCCTAGTCCAAGGACACTCACGGAAGTTCGTTCATTTCATGGACTTGCCTCCTTCTATAGAAGATTCATCAAGAATTTTAGCACACTCATGTCTCCCATCACCGAGTGTACTAAGAAAGGCGTGTTTGAATGGACACCCCAAGCTCAAAGGGCATTTGAAGAAGTCAAGAAGAAGATGTGCAACACACCCATCTTAGCACTTCCGGATTTTTCCAAACCATTTGAGGTTGAATGTGACGCAAGTGGAAAGGGTATTGGTGCCGTATTGATTCAAGGTGGGCGTCCCATTGCTTACTTTAGTGAGAAGATGAGTCAAGGCAAGTTGAATTACTCCACCTATGATAAAGAGTTCTATGCTATGGTAAGAGCTCTAGATCATTGGTCACATTACTTGAGGCCACAACCTTTCATATTGCATTCCGATCATGAATCCTTGAGGTTCATACATGGCCAAAAGAAGCTGAATGCAAGACATGCAAAGTGGGTCGAATTCTTGCAAACATTTAACTTTTCCTCTAAATACAAGAGTGGGAAAGCTAATGTGGTTGCGGATGCCTTATCTCGAAGGCATAATTTGCTTGGAATGGTTGAAGCAAAGGTACTTGGGTTCGATTTGATCAAAGAATACTATCAAGAAGATGATGAACTCAAAAGGATAATTGATAACTGTGTCCAGGGAGTCTATGATCTGTTTTCCTTACATAATGGTTTTCTTTTTAAAGGAAATAGATTATGTATTCCAAAATGTCCCATTAGAAGTTTGTTGATACATGAAGCTCATGGGGGAGGGCTAGCTGGTCACGTTGGTATTCACAAGACAGTGGAGCTTCTCCAAGCTCACTTTTATTGGCCGAAAATGTTAGCCACGGTTCATCATGTGGTGAGTCGTTGTTCTACTTGTCAAAGAGCAAAGATGGTGTTTCATAAAGGTCTCTACAAGCCCTTACCAATTCCCGAGAGACCTTGGGAAGATGTTAGTATGGATTTTATTGTAGCTTTGCCAAGAACTCAAAGAGGCAAGGATTCAATAATGGTGGTGGTTGATCGGTTTTCAAAAATGGCTCATTTCATTCCTTGCCATAAAACTGAAGATGCAGTAAAAGTGGCTAAGTTATACTTCGAAGAAGTGGTTCGTTTTCATGGGGTGCCACGCACCATTGTGTCGGATCGTGACACTAAGTTCCTAAGTCATTTTTGGAAGTCTATATGGCGTTTGATGGGAACTAAGTTATTGTTTTCTACCTCACATCATCCACAAACCGATGGTCAAACGGAGGTGGTGAATAGGATACTTGGTTCGTTGCTTAGGGCTTTGGTAAGCAAAAGTACCAAAGATTGGGATAATAAGCTTGCTCATGCCGAGTTTGCTTATAATAGGACACCTAGTGCTACTACGAAGTACTCTCCTTTTGAAGTAGTATATGGCGTTAACCCTTATGTTCCCATTGATCTTATTGCTTTGCCAAAAGACAAGTTCGTTCATGGTGGGGCAAAGGAGCAAGCCGAGTTCATGATAAAAGTCCATAAAGAAGTTCGAAGAAACATTGAAAAGGCAAATGAAATCTACAAGAAACAAGCCAACAAACGAGTTAGAAATATGAAGTCTTTTGAAGTTGGGGACTTGGTGTGGATTTACATGAGGAAAGAACGTTTTCCTAGCAAAAGGAAGAACAAGCTTATGCCAAGAGCCGAGGGTCCGTTTGAGGTCGTGGAAAGGATCAATGACAATGCATACAAAATAGATTTGGGAGGCCAATATGGTGTCTCAAGTACATTCAACATTGGTGATCTTGCTCCTTACTTTGATGATGACGAATTGAGGGCAATTCCTTTTGAAGAAGGGGAAGATGACCAAGATGGTCAAGGGTCAACTATCCATGGTCAAGATGAGGAGGTTCAACACGGTGCTATTGAGCAAGGTGCTAAGGGATTATTCTTGTCTAAATCATTCTTCAATCCTATGCACGGTTTTAGTCCAAAGAGTTTAACAAATGGTTACACTTCCCTTAGTGTAATTAATCTTGTTGAAGGTATCTAGTACATGAGCCGTTTTTCCAAGCTTGAAGCCACGCATGATTTATGCATTTGGGAGTTACATTGGACTGATTTTGACAGCGTGATTCAAGGCTTGTGTTGGGCGTGAATTAAGGCATTAGTTGGCTGATTATTCTACCTCTTTACTTGGGGTTTACATGTACTTAATTAGAGAGTTGTTGCTAGAATAAAGGAGCTTGAATCAAGGGTTTAAATGGGAGGTTACAAGCGTGACTCAAGGGGGTTGTTTGCATGTTTTCTTGGACGTTGAAAATGCTGTTTGAAGACCTCATGATTGCTGAACGTTTTCTCCTTAATTTAAGCATAGTTTTAAGCTTAGTTGATTAGTTTTACTTTGTTGTTATGAGGGGTTAATTGGACAGTCATATGAGCCTTTTAATCACCTTATAATTAGCATTTTATCTTGTCTTTTAATTAGGCAAGTGATGGATGATCATTAAAAATTGTAGAAGGGAATCCTATGTTCCTTTATGTAACTTATACACTACTATAAATAGTGTACTATGCATGAATGAAAAGCATCCAGAAATTTGCTTAAACACTTGTGTTTTGTTGATTAAACGTGACTTAGCAATTAGTCATTTTTAAGGTCCAAGTTTGATAACTCAAATTTGAAGAGTGCTAGTTTTGGTAGAGTGTTCCCAAACCTAGGAACTTGCGTAGTGAACGAGTGGGTTGAGTGTTCCCCATTCCTAACTACACCAAGCAAAGGGTGAGTGTTCCCCTTTGTTATATCCGAGACTAGGGTTGAGTGTTCCCCTATTCTCCCCTTCACTAATCACGATTTCACTAAGACCCCTTAAAACGTACTTTTGTAACAAGGTTCTCATCTTGCTTACACATCAGTCAAACACATTCAAACAAAGCAATTTAAATCAAATGGAAGTGAAATGCATTCTACAAAGCTAATCGAATCAAATGAAAGTCAAACACATTCAAACAAAGCTATTTGAATCAAATGAAAGTCAAATACAATCTACAAAGCTAATTGAATCAATTGGAAGTCAAACACATTCAAACAAAGCTATTTGAATCAAATGAAATTCAAACACGTTCAAATATATCTATTTAAATCAAATGAAAGTGAAATGCATTCAACAAAGCTAATTGAATCAAATTAAAGTCAAACACATTCAAACAAACCTATTTGAATCAAATGAAAGTCAAATACATTCTACCAAGCTAATTGTATCAAATGGAAGTCAAACACATTCAAATAAAGCTATTTGGATCAAATGAAAGTCAAACACATTCAAACAAAGCAATTTAAATCAAATGAAAGTGAAATGCAATCTACAAAGCTAATTGAATCACATGAAAGTCAAACACATTCAAACAAAGGTATTTGAATCAAATGAAAGTGAAATACATTCTACAAAGCTAATTGAATCAGATGAAACTCAAACACATTCAAACAAACCTATTTGAATCAAATGAAAGTCAAATACATTATACAAAGCTAATTGAATCTAATAAAAGTCAAACACATTCAAGCAAAGCTATTTGAATCAAATAAAAGTGAAATGCATTCTACAAACCTAATTGAATCAAATGAAAGTCAAACACATTCAAACAAAGCTATTTGAATCATTCGAAAGTCAAACACGTTCAAACAAAGCAATTTAAATCAAATGAAAGTGAAATGCATTCTACAAAGCTAATTGAATCAAATAAAAGTCAAGCACATTCAAACAAAGCTATTTGAAAAAAATGAAATTTAAGTACATTCTACAAAGCTAATTGTATCAAATGAAAGTCAAACACATTCAAACAAAGCAATTTAAATCGAAGGAAAATGAAATGCATTCTACAAAGCTAATTGAGTCACATAAAAGTCAAACACATTCAAACAAAGCTATTTGAATCAAATGAAAGTAAAATACATTCTACAAAGCTAGTTGAATCAGATGAAAGTAAAAGACATTCAAACAAACTTATTTGAATCAAATGAAAGTCAAATACATTCTACAAAGCTAATTGAATCAAATGAAAGTTAAACACATTCAAACAAAGCAATTTGAATCAAATAAATGTAAAACACGTTCAAACAAAGCTATTTAAATGAAATGAAAGTGAAATGCATTCTACAAATTTATTTGAATGAAATGAAAGTGAAACACATTCAAACAAATTTATTTGCATCAAATGAAAGTCAAACACATTCAAACAAAGCTATTTGAATCAAATGAAAGTAAAATACATTCTACAGAGCTAATTGAATCAGATGAAAGTCAAACACATACAAACAAAGCTATTTGAATCAAATGAAAGTCAAATACATTCTACAAAGCTAATTGAATCTAATGAAAGTCAAACACATTCAAACAAAGCTATTTGAATTAAATGAAAGTGAAAAGCATTCTGCAAAGATAATTGAATCAAATGAAAGTTAAACACATTCAATCAAAGCTATTTGAATCAAATGAGAGTCAAACACGTTCAAACAAAGCTATTTAAATCAAATGAAAGTGAAATGCATTCTACAAAGCTAATTGAATCAAATTAAAGTTAAACACATTCAAACAAACCTATTTGAGTAGAATGAAAGTCATATACATTTTACAAAGCTAATTGAATCAGATGAAAGTCAAACACATTCAAACAAACCTATTTGCATCATATGAAAGTCAAATATATTTTACAAAGCTAATTGAATCAAATGAAAGTCAAACAAATTCAAACAAACCTATTTGCATCATATGAAAGTCAAATATATTCTACAAAGCTAATTGAATCAAATGAAAGTCAAACACATTCAAACAAAGCTAATTGAATCATATGAAAGTCAAACACATTCAAACAAAGCTATTTGCATCAAATGAAAGTCAAATATATTCTACAAATCTAATTGAATCAAATGAAATTCAAACACATTCAAACAAAGCTTTTTGAATCAAATGAAAGTCAAATACATTGTACAAAGCTAATTGTATCAAATGAAAGTGAAACACATTCAAATAAAGCTATTTGAATCAAATGAAAGTCAAACACATTCAAACAAAGCTAATTGAATCAAATGTAAGTGAAATACATTCTACAAAGCTAATTGAATCAGATGAAAGTCAAACACATTCTAACAAACCTATTTGAATTAAATGAAAGTTAAATACAATCTACAAAGCTAGTTGAATCAGATGAAAGTCAAACACATTCAAACAAAGCAATTTAAATCAAATGAAAGTGAAATACATTCTACAAAGCTAATTGAATCACATGAAAGTCAAACACATTCAAACAAAGCTATTTGAATCAAATGAAAGTCAAATACATTCTACAAAGCTAATTGAATCAAATGAAAGTCAAACACAATCAAACAAAGCTATTTGAATCAAATGAAAGTCAAACACGTTGAAACAAAGCTATTTAAATCAAATGAAAGGGAAATGCATTCTATAAAGCTAATTGAATCAAATTAAAGTCAAACACATTCAAACAAAGCTATTTGAATAAAATAAAAGTCAAATACATTCGACAAAGCTAATTGTATCAAATGAAAGTCAAACACATTCAAATAAACCTATTTGAATCAAATGAAAATCAAACACATTCAAACAAAGCAATTTAAATCAAATGGAAGTGAAATGCATTCTACAAAGCTAATTGAATCAAATGAAAGTCAAACACATTCAAACAAAGCTATTTGAATCAAATGAAAGTCAAATACAATCTACAAAGCTAATTGAATCAATTGAAAGTCAAACACATTCAAACAAAGCTATTTGAATCCAATGAAATTCAAACACGTTCAAATATATCTATTTAAATCAAATGAAAGTGAAATGCATTCTACAAAGCTAATTGAATCAAATTAAAGTCAAACACATTCAAACAAACCTATTTGAATCAAATGAAAGTCAAATACATTCTACCAAGCTAATTGTATCAAATGGAAGTCAAACACATTCAAATAAAGCTATTTGGATCAAATGAAAGTCAAACACATTCAAACAAAGCAATTTAAATCAAATGAAAGTGAAATGCATTCTACAAAGCTAATTGAATCACATGAAAGTCAAACACATTCAAACAAAGGTATTTGAATCAAATGAAAGTGAAATACATTCTACAAAGCTAATTGAATCAGATGAAACTCAAACACATTCAAACAAACCTATTTGAATCAAATGAAAGTCAAATACATTATACTAAGCTAATTGAATCTAATAAAAGTCAAACACATTCAAGCAAAGCTATTTGAATCAAATGAAAGTGAAATGCATTCTACAAACCTAATTGAATCAAATGAAAGTCAAACACATTCAAACAAAGCTATTTGAATCATTTGAAAGTCAAACACTTTCAAACAAAGCAATTTAAATCAAATGAAAGTGAAATGCATTCTACAAAGCTAATTGAATCAAATAAAAGTCAAGCACATTCAAACAAAGCTATTTGAATAAAATGAAATTTAAATACATTCTACAAAGCTAATTGTATCAAATGAAAGTCAAACACATTCAAACAAAGCAATTTAAATCAAAGGAAAATGAAATGCATTCTACAAAGCTAATTGAGTCACATAAAAGTCAAACACATTCAAACAAAGCTATTTGAATCAAATGAAAGTAAAATACATTCTACAAAGCTAGTTGAATCAGATGAAAGTAAAAGACATTCAAACAAACTTATTCGAATCAAATGAAAGTCAAACACATTCTACAACGCTAATTGAATCAAATGAAAGTTAAACACATTCAAACAAAGCAATTTGAATCAAATAAATGTAAAACACGTTCAAACAAAGCTATTTAAATGAAATGAAAGTGAAATGCATTCTACAAATTTATTTGAATGAAATGAAAGTGAAACACATTCAAACAAATTTATTTGCATCAAATGAAAGTCAAACACATTCAAACAAAGCTATTTGAATCAAATGAAAGTAAAATACATTCTACAGAGCTAATTGAATCAGATGAAAGTCAAACACATACAAACAAAGCTATTTGAATCAAATGAAAGTCAAATACATTCTACAAAGCTAATTGAATCTAATGAAAGTCAAACACATTCAAACAAAGCTATTTGAATTAAATGAAAGTGAAAAGCATTCTGCAAAGATAATTGAATCAAATGAAAGATAAACACATTCAATCAAAGCTATTTGAATCAAATGAGAGTCAAACACGTTCAAACAAAGCTATTTAAATCAAATGAAAGTGAAATGCATTCTACAAAGCTAATTGAATCAAATTAAAGTTAAACACATTCAAACAAACCTATTTGAGTAGAATGAAAGTCATATACATTTTACAAAGCTAATTGAATCAGATGAAAGTCAAACACATTCAAACAAACCTATTTGCATCATATGAAAGTCAAATACATGCTACAAAGCTAATTGAATCAGAAGAAAGTCAAACACATTCAAACAAACCTATTTGGATCAAATGAAAGTCAAATACAATCTACAAAGCTAGTTGAATCAGATGAAAGTCAAACACATTCAAACAAATCAATTTAAATCAAATGAAAGTGAAATACATTCTAAAAAGCTAATTTGAATCAAATGAAAGTCAAATACATTCTACAAAGCTAATTGAATCAAATGAAAGATAAACACATTCAAACAAAGCAATTTGAATCAAATAAATGTAAAACACGTTCAAACAAAGCTATTTAAATGAAATGAAAGTGAAATGCATTCTACAAATTTATTTGAATGAAATGAAAGTGAAACACATTCAAACAAATTTATTTGCATCAAATGAAAGTCAAACACATTCAAACAAAGCTATTTGAATCAAATGAAAGTAAAATACATTCTACAGAGCTAATTGAATCAGATGAAAGTCAAACACATACAAACAAAGCTATTTGAATCAAATGAAAGTCAAATACATTCTACAAAGCTAATTGAATCTAATGAAAGTCAAACACATTCAAACAAAGCTATTTGAATTAAATGAAAGTGAAAAGCATTCTGCAAAGATAATTGAATCAAATGAAAGTTAAACACATTCAATCAAAGCTATTTGAATCAAATAAGAGTCAAACACGTTCAAACAAAGCTATTTAAATCAAATGAATGTGAAATGCATTCTACAAAGCTAATTGAATCAAATTAAAGTTAAACACATTCAAACAAACCTATTTGAGTAGAATGAAAGTCATATACATTTTACAAAGCTAATTGAATCAGATGAAAGTCAAACACATTCAAACAAACCTATTTGCATCATATGAAAGTCAAATACATTCTACAAAGCTAATTGAATCAGAAGAAAGTCAAACACATTCAAACAAACCTATTTGGATCAAATGAAAGTCAAATACAATCTACAACGCTAGTTGAATCAGATGAAAGTCAAACACATCCAAACAAATCAATTTAAATCAAATGAAAGTGAAATACATTCTAAAAAGCTAATTTGAATCAAATGAAAGTCAAATACATTCTACAAAGCTAATTGAATCAAATGAAAGATAAACACATTCAAACAAAGCAATTTGAATCAAATAAATGTATTACACGATCAAACAAAGCTATTTAAATGAAATGAAAGTGAAATGCATTCTACAAATTTATTTGAATGAAATGAAAGTGAAACACATTCAAACAAATTTATTTGCATCAAATGAAAGTCAAACACATTCAAACAAAGCTATTTGAATCAAATGAAAGTAAAATACATTCTACAGAGCTAATTGAATCAGATGAAAGTCAAACACATACAAACAAAGCTATTTGAATCAAATGAAAGTCAAATACATTCTACAAAGCTAATTGAATCTAATGAAAGTCAAACACATTCAAACAAAGCTATTTGAATTAAATGAAAGTGAAAAGCATTCTACAAAGATAATTGAATCAATTGAAAGTTAAACACATTCAATCAAAGCTACTTGAATCAAATGAGAGTCAAACACGTTCAAACAAAGCTATTTAAATCAAATGAAAGTGAAATGCATTCTACAAAGCTAATTGAATCAAATTAAAGTTAAACACATTCAAACAAACCTATTTGAGTAGAATGAAAGTCATATACATTTTACAAAGCTAATTGAATCAGATGAAAGTCAAACACATTCAAACAAACCTATTTGCATCATATGAAAGTCAAATATATTTTACAAAGCTAATTGAATCAAATGAAAGTCAAACAAATTCAAACAAACCTATTTGCATCATATGAAAGTCAAATATATTCTACAAAGCTAATTGAATCAAATGAAAGTCAAACACATTCAAACAAAGCTAATTGAATCATATGAAAGTCAAACACATTCAAACAAAGCTATTTGCATCAAATGAAAGTCAAATATATTCTACAAATCTAATTGAATCAAATGAAAGTCAAACACATTCAAACAAAGCTTTTTGAATCAAATGAAAGTCAAATACATTGTACAAAGCTAATTGTATCAAATGAAAGTGAAACACATTCAAATAAAGCTATTTGAATCAAATGAAAGTCAAACACATTCAAACAAAGCTATTTGAATCAAATGTAAGTGAAATACATTCTACAAAGCTAATTAAATCAGATGAAAGTCAAACACATTCTAACAAACCTATTTGAATCAAATGAAAGTCAAATACAATCTACAAAGCTAATTGAATCAGATGAAAGTCAAACACATTCAAACAAAGCAATTTAAATCAAATGAAAGTGAAATACATTTTACAAAGCTAATTGAATCACATGAAAGTCAAACACATTCAAACAAAGTTATTTGAATCAAATGAAAATGAAATACATTCTACAAAGCTAATTAAATCAAATGAAAGTCAAACACATTCAAACAAAGTTATTTGAATCAAATGAAAATGAAATACATTCTACAAAGCTAATTAAATACAATGAAAGTCAAACACAATCAAACAAAGCTATTTGAATCAAATGAAAGTCAAACACGTTCAAACAAAGCTATTTAAATCAAAGGAAAGGGAAATGCATTCTATAAAGCTAATTGAATCAAATTAAAGTCAAACACATTCAAACAAAGCTATTTAAATAAAATAAAAGTCAAATACATTCGACAAAGCTAATTGTATAAAATGAAAGTCAAACACATTCAAATAAACCTAATTGAATCAAATGAAAGTCAAACACATTCAAACAAAGCAATTTAAATCAAATGGAAGTGAAATGCATTCTACAAAGCTAATTGAATCAAATGAAAGTCAAACACATTCAAACAAAGCTATTTGAATCAAATGTAAGTGAAATACATTCTACAAAGCTAATTGAATCAGATGAAAGTCAAACACATTCAAACAAACCTATTTGGATCAAATGAAAGTCAAATACAATCTACAAAGCTAGTTGAATCAGATGAAAGTCAAACACATTCAAACAAATCAATTTAAATCAAATGAAAGTGAAATACATTCTACAAAGCTAATTTGAATCAAATGAAAGTCAAATACATTCTACAAAGCTAATTGAATCAAATGAAAGTTAAACACATTCAAACAAAGCAATTTGAATCAAATAAATGTAAAACACGTTCAAACAAAGCTATTTAAATCAAATGGAAGTGAAATGCATTCTACAAAGCTAATTGAATCAAATGAAAGTCAAAAAACATTCAAACAAAGCTATTTGAATCAAATGTAAGTGAAATACATTCTACAAAGCTAATTGAATCAGAAGAAAGTCAAACACATTCAAACAAACCTATTTGGATCAAATGAAAGTCAAATACAATCTACAAAGCTAGTTGAATCAGATGAAAGTCAAACACATTCAAACAAATCAATTTAAATCAAATGAAAGTGAAATACATTCTACAAAGCTAATTTGAATCAAATGAAAGTCAAATACATTCTACAAAGCTAATTGAATCAAATGAAAGTTAAACACATTCAAACAAAGCAATTTGAATCAAATAAATGTAAAACACGTTCAAACAAAGCTATTTAAATCAAATGGAAGTGAAATGCATTCTACAAAGCTAATTGAATCAAATGAAAGTCAAACACATTCAAACAAAGCTATTTGAATCAAATGTAAGTGAAATACATTCTACAAAGCTAATTGAATAAAATGAAAGTCAAACACATTCAAACAAACCTATTTGGATCAAATGAAAGTCAAATACAATCTACAAAGCTAGTTGAATCAGATGAAAGTCAAACACATTCAAACAAATCAATTTAAATCAAATGAAAGTGAAATACATTCTACAAAGCTAATTTGAATCAAATGAAAGTCAAATACATTCTACAAAGCTAATTGAATCAAATGAAAGATAAACACATTCAAACAAAGCAATTTGAATCAAATAAATGTAAAACACGTTCAAACAAAGCTATTAAAATGAAATGAAAGTGAAATGCATTCTACAAATTTATTTGAATGAAATGAAAGTGAAACACATTCAAACAAATTTATTTGCATCAAATGAAAGTCAAACACATTCAAACAAAGCTATTTGAATCAAATGAAAGTAAAATACATTCTACAGAGCTAATTGAATCAGATGAAAGTCAAACACATACAAACAAAGCTAATTGAATCTAATGAAAGTCAAACACATTCAAACAAAGCTATTTGAATTAAATGAAAGTGAAAAGCATTCTACAAAGATAATTGAATCAAATGAAAGTTAAACACATTCAATCAAAGTTATTTGAATCAAATGAGAGTCAAACACGTTCAAACAAAGCTATTTAAATCAAATGAAAGTGAAATGCATTCTACAAAGCTAATTGAATCAAATTAAAGTTAAACACATTCAAACAAACCTATTTGAGTAGAATGAAAGTTATATACATTTTACAAAGCTAATTGAATCAGATGAAAGTCAAACACATTCAAACAAACCTATTTGCATCATATGAAAGTCAAATATATTTTACAAAGCTAATTGAATCAAATGAAAGTCAAACAAATTCAAACAAACCTATTTGCATCATATGAAAGTCAAATATATTCTACAAAGCTAATTGAATCAAATGAAAGTCAAACACATTCAAACAAAGCTAATTGAATCATATGAAATTCAAACACATTCAAACAAAGCTATTTGCATCAAATGAAAGTCAAATATATTCTACAAATCTAATTGAATCAAATGAAAGTCAAACACATTCAAACAAAGCTATTTGAATCAAATGTAAGTGAAATACATTCTACAAAGCTAATTGAATCAGATGAAAGTCAAACACATTCAAACAAACCTATTTGGATCAAATGAAAGTCAAATACAATCTACAAAGCTAGTTGAATCAGATGAAAGTCAAACACATTCAAACAAATCAATTTAAATCAAATGAAAGTGAAATACATTCTACAAAGCTAATTTGAATCAAATGAAAGTCAAATACATTCTACAAAGCTAATTGAATCAAATGAAAGTTAAACACATTCAAACAAAGCAATTTGAATCAAATAAATGTAAAACACGTTCAAACAAAGCTATTTAAATCAAATGAAAGTGAAATGCATTCTACAAATTTATTTGAATGAAATGAAAGTGAAACACATTCAAACAAATTTATTTGCATCAAATGAAAGTCAAACACATACAAACAAAGCCATTTGAATCAAATGAAAGTCAAATACATTCTACAAAGCTAATTGAATCTAATGAAAGTCAAATACATTCAAACAAAGCTATTTGAATTAAATGAAAGTGAAAAGCATTCTACAAAGATAATTGAATCAAATGAAAGTTAAACACATTCAATCAAAGCTATTTGAATCAAATGAGAGTCAAACACGTTCAAACAAAGCTATTTAAATCAAATGAAAGTGAAATGCATTCTACAAAGCTAATTGAATCAAATTAAAGTTAAACACATTCAAACAAACCTATTTGAGTAGAATGAAAGTCATATACATTTTACAAAGCTAATTGAATCAGATGAAAGTCAAACACATTCAAACAAACCTATTTGCATCATATGAAAGTCAAATATATTTTACAAAGCTAATTGAATCAAATGAAAGTCAAACAAATTCAAACAAACCTATTTGCATCATATGAAAGTCAAATATATTCTACAAAGCTAATTGAATCAAATGAAAGTCAAACACATTCAAACAAAGCTAATTGAATCATATGAAAGTCAAACACATTCAAACAAAGCTATTTGCATCAAATGAAAGTCAAATATATTCTACAAATCTTATTGAATCAAATGAAAGTCAAACACATTCAAACAAAGCTTTTTGAATCAAATGAAAGTCAAATACATTGTACAAAGCTAATTGTATCAAATGAAAGTGAAACACATTCAAATAAAGCTATTTGAATCAAATGAAAGTCAAACACATTCAAACAAAGCTATTTGAATCAAATGTAAGTGAAATACATTCTACAAAGCTAATTGAATCAGATGAAAGTCAAACACATTCTAACAAACCTATTTGAATCAAATGAAAGTCAAGTACAATCTACAAAGCTAATTGAATCAGATGAAAGTCAAACACATTCAAACAAAGCAATTTAAGTCAAATGAAAGTGAAATACATTTTACAAAGCTAATTGAATCACATGAAAGTCAAACACATTCAAACAAAGTTATTTGAATCAAATGGAAGTGAAATGCATTCTACAAAGCTAATTGAATCAAAAGAAAGTCAAACACATTCAAACAAAGCTATTTGAATCAAATGAAAGTCAAACACGTTCAAACAAAGCTATTTAAATCAAAGGAAAGGGAAATGCATTCTATAAAGCTAATTGAATCAAATTAAAGTCAAACACATTCAAACAAAGCTATTTAAATAAAATAAAAGTCAAATACATTCGACAAAGCTAATTGTATAAAATGAAAGTTAAACACATTCAAATAAACCTAATTGAATCAAATGAAAGTCAAACACATTCAAACAAAGCAATTTAAATCAAATGGAAGTGAAATGCATTCTACAAAGCTAATTGAATCAAAAGAAAGTCAAACACATTCAAACAAAGCTATTTGAATCAAATGTAAAAGAAATACATTCTACAAAGCTAATTGAATCAGATGAAAGTCAAACACATTCAAACAAACCTATTTTTATCAAATGAAAGTCAAATACAATCTACAAAGCTAGTTGAATCAGATGAAAGTCAAACACATTCAAACAAATCAATTTAAATCAAATGAAAGTGAAATACATTCTACAAAGCTAATTGAATCACATGAAAGTCAAACACATTCAAACAAAGCTATTTGAATCAAATGAAAGTCAAATACATTCTACAAAGCTAATTGATTCAAATGAAAGTCAAACACAATCAAACAAAGCTATTTGAATCAAATGAAAGTCAAACACGTTCAAACAAAGCTATATAAATCAAATGAAAGGGAAATGCATTCTATAAAGCTAATTGAATCAAATTAAAGTCAAACACATTCAAACAAAGCTATTTGAATCAAATAAAAGTCAAATACATTCGACAAAGCTAATTGTATCAAATGAAAGTCAAACACATTCAAATAAAGCTAATTGAATCAAATGAAAGTCAAACACATTCAAACAAAGCAATTTAAATCAAATGGAAGTGAAATGCATTCTACAAAGCTAATTGAATCAAATGAAAGTCAAACACATTCAAACAAAGCTATTTGAATCAAATGAAAGTCAAATACAATCTACAAAGCTAATTGAATCAATTGAAAGTCAAACACATTCAAAACAAAGCTATTTGAATCAAATGAAATTCAAACACGTTCAAATATATCTATTTTAATCATATGAAAGTGAAATGCATTCTACAAAGCTAATTGAATCAAATTAAAGTCAAACACATTCAAACAAACCTATTTGAATCAAATGAAAGTGAAATACATTCTACCAAGCTAATTGTATCAAATGAAAGTCAAACACATTCAAATTAAGCTACTTGAATCAAATGAAAGTCAAACACATTCAAACAAAGCAGTTTAAATCAAATGGAAGTGAAATGCATTCTACAAAGCTAATTGAATCTAATGAAAGTCAAACACATTCAAACAAAGCTATTTGAATCAAATGAAAGTAAAATACATTCTACAGAGCTAATTGAATCAGATGAAAGTCAAACACATACAAACAAAGCTATTTGAATCAAATGAAAGTCAAATACAATCTACAAAGCTAATTGAATCAGATGAAAGTCAAACACATTCAAACAAAGCAATTTGAATCAAATGAAAGTGAAATACATTCTACAAAGCTAATTGAATCACATGAAAGTCAAACACATTCAAACAAAGCTATTTGAATAATTTGAAAGTCAAACACGTTCAAACAAAGCAATTTAAATCAAATGAAAGTGAAATGCATTCTACAAAGCTAATTGAATGAAATAAAAGTCAAGCACATTAAAAAAAAGCTATTTGAATAAAATGAAATTTAAATACATTCTACAAAGCTAATTGTATCAAATGAAAGTCAAACATATTCAAACAAAGCAATTTAAATCAAAGGAAAATGAAATGCATTCTACAAAGCTAATTGAATCACATAAAAGTCAAACACATTCAAACAAAGCTATTTGAATCAAATGAAAGTAAAATACATTCTACAAAGCTAGTTGAATCAGATGAAAGTAAAAGACATTCAAACAAACTTATTTGAATCAAATGAAAGTCAAATACATTCTACAAAGCTAATTGAATCAAATGAAAGTTAAACACATTCAAACAAAGCAATTTGAGTCAAATAAATGTCAAACACGTTCAAACAAAGCTATTTAAATGAAATGAAAGTGAAAAGCATTCTACAAATTTATTTGAATCAAATGAAAGTGAAACACATTCAAACAAATTTATTTGCATCAAATGAAAGTCAAACACATTTAAACAAAGCTATTTGAATCAAATGAAAGTAAAATACATTCTACAGAGCTAATTGAATCAGATGAAAGTCAAACACATACAAACAAAGCTATTTAAATCAAATGAAAGTCAAATACATTCTACAAAGATAATTGAATCTAATGAAAGTTAAACACATTCAAACAAAGCTATTTGAATTAAATGAAAGTGAAAAGCATTCTACAAAGATATTTAAATCAAATGAAAGATAAACACATTCAATCAAAGCTATTTGAATCAAATGAGAGTCAAACACGTTCAAACAAAGCTATTTAAATCAAATGAAAGTGAAATGCATTCTACAAAGCTAATTGAATCAAATTAAAGTTAAACACATTCAAACAAACCTATTTGAGTAGAATGAAAGTCATATACGTTTTACAAAGCTAATTGAATCAGATGAAAGTCAAACACATTCAAACAAACCTATTTGTATCATATGAAAGTCAAATATATTTTACAAAGCTAATTGAATCAAATGAAAGTCAAACAAATTCAAACAAAACTATTTACATCATATGAAAGTCAAATATATTCTACAAAGATAATTGAATCAAATGAAAGTCAAACACATTCAACCAAAGCTAATTGAATTATATGAAAGTCAAACACATTCAAACAAAGCTATTTGCGTCAAATAAAAGTCAAATATTTTCTACAAATCTAATTGAATCAAATGAAAGTCAAACACATTCAAACAAAGCGTTTTGAATCAAATGAAAGTCAAATACATTGTACAAAGCTAATTGTATCAAATGAAAGTCAAACACATTCAAATAAAGCTATTTGAATCAAATGAAAGTCAAACACATTCAAACAAAGCTATTTGAATCAAATGTAAGTGAAATACATTCTACAAAGCTAATTGAATCAGATGAAAGTCAAACACCTTCAAACAAACCTATTTGAATCAAATGAAAGTCAAGTACAATCTACAAAGCTAATTGAATCAGATGAAAGTCAAACACATTCAAACAAAGCAATTTAAGTCAAATGAAAGTGAAATACATTCTACAAAGCTAAGTGAATCACATGAAAGTCAAACACATTCAAACAAAGCTATTTGAATCAAATGAAAGTCAAATACATTCTACAAAACTAATTGAATCAAATGAAAGTCAAACACAATCAAACAAAGCTATTTGAATCAAATGAAAGTCAAACACGTTCAAACAAAGCTATTTAAATCAAATGGAAGGGAAATGCATTCTATAAAGCTAATTGAATCAAATTAAAGTCAAACACATTCAAACAAAGCTATTTAAATAAAATAAAAGTCAAATACATTCGATAAAGCTAATTGTACAAAATGAAAGTCAAACACATTCAAATAAACCTAATTGAATCAAATGAAAGTCAAACACATTCAAACAAAGAAATTTAAATCAAATGGAAGTGAAATGCATTCTACAAAGCTAATTGAATCAAATGAAAGTCAAACACATTCAAACAAAGCTATTTGAATCAAATGAAAGTCAAATACAATCTACAAAGCTAGTTGAATCAGATGAAAGTCAAACACATTCAAACAAAGCAATTTAAATCAAATGAAAGTGAAATACATTCTACAAAGCTAATTGAATCACATGAAAGTCAAACACATTCAAACAAAGCTATTTGAATCAAATGAAAGTCAAATACATTCTACAAAGCTAATTGAATCAAATGAAAGTCAAACACAATCAAACAAAGCTATTTGAATCAAATGAAAGTCAAACGCGTTCAAACAAAGCTATTTAAATCAAATGGAAGGGAAATGCATTCTATAAAGCTAATTGAATCAAATTAAAGTCAAACACATTTAAACTAAGCTATTTAAATAAAATAAAAGTCAAATACATTCGATAAAGCTAATTGTATAAAATGAAAGTCAAACACATTCAAATAAACCTAATTGAATCAAATGAAAGTCAAACACATTCAAACAAAGCAATTTAAATCAAATGGAATTGAAATGCATTCTACAAAGCTAATTGAATCTAATGAAAGTCAAACACATTCAAACAAAGCTATTTGAATCAAATGTAAGTGAAATACATTCTACAAAGCTAATTAAATCAGATGAAAGTCAAACACATTCAAACAAACCTATTTGAATCAAATGAAAGTCAAATTCAATCTACAAAGCTAGTTGAATCAGATGAAAGTCAAACACATTCAAACAAAGCAATTTAAATCAAATGAAAGTGAAATACATTCTACAAAGCTAATTGAATCACATGAAAGTCAAACACATTCAAACAAAGCTATTTGAATCAAATGAAAGTCAAATACATTCTACAAAACTAATTGAATCAAATGAAAGTCAAACACAATCAAACAAAGCTATTTGAATCAAATGAAAGTCAAACATGTTCAAACAAAGCTATTTAAATCAAATGGAAGGGAAACGCATTCTATAAAGCTAATTGAATCAAATTAAAGTCAAACACATTTAAACAAAGCTATTTAAATAAAATAAAAGTCAAATACATTCGATAAAGCTAATTGTATAAAATGAAAGTCAAACACATTCAAATAAACCTAATTGAATCAAATGAAAGTCAAACACATTCAAACAAAGCAATTTAAATCAAATGGAATTGAAATGCATTCTACAAAGCTAATTGAATCTAATGAAAGTCAAACACATTCAAACAAAGCTATTTGAATCAAATGTAAGTGAAATACATTCTACAAAGCTAATTAAATCAGATGAAAGTCAAACACATTCAAACAAACCTATTTGAATCAAATGAAAGTCAAATTCAATCTACAAAGCTAGTTGAATCAGATGAAAGTCAAACACATTCAAACAAAGCAATTTAAATCAAATGAAAGTGAAATACATTCTACAAAGCTAATTGAATCACATGAAAGTCAAAAAACATTCAAACAAAGCTATTTGAATCAAATGAAAGTCAAATACATTCTACAAAGCTAATTGAATCAAATGAAAGTCAAACACAATCAAACAAAGCTATTTGAATCAAATGAAAGTCAAACACGTTCAAACAAAGCTATTTAAATCAAATGGAAGGGAAATGCATTCTATAAAGCTAATTGAATCAAATTAAAGTCAAACACATTCAAACAAAGCTATTTAAATAAAATAAAAGTCAAATACATTCGACAAAGCTAATTGTATAAAATGAAAGTCAAACACATTCAAATAAACCTAATTGAATCAAATGAAAGTCAAACACATTCAAACAAAGCAATTTAAATCAAATGGAAGTAAAATGCATTCTACAAAGCTAATTGAATCTAATTAAAGTCAAACACATTCAAACAAAGCTATTTGAATCAAATGTAAGTGAAATACATTCTACAAAGATAATTGAATAAGATGAAAGTCAAACACATTCAAACAAACCTATTTGAATCAAATGAAAGTCAAATACAATCTACAAAGCTAGTTGAATCAGATGAAAGTCAAACACATTCAAACAAAGCAATTTAAATCAAATGAAAGTGAAATACATTCTAAAAAGCTAATTGAATCACATGAAAGTCAAACACATTCAAACAAAGCTATTTGAATCAAATGAAAGTAAAATACATTCTACAGAGCTAAATGAATCAGATGAAAGTCAAACACATACAAACAAAGCTATTTAAATCTAATGAAAGTCAAACACATTCAAACAAAGCTATTTAAATCAAATGAAAGGGAAATGCATTTTATAAAGCTAATTGAATCAAATTAAAGTCAAACACATTCAAACAAAGCTATTTAAATAAAATAAAAGTCAAATACATTCGACAAAGCTAATTGTATAAAATGAAAGTCAAACACATTCAAATAAACCTAATTGAATCAAATGAAAGTCAAACACATTCAAACAAAGCAATTTAAATCAAATGGAAGTGAAATGCGTTCTACAAAGCTAATTGAATCTAATTAAAGTCAAACACATTCAAACAAAGCTATTTGAATCAAATGTAAGTGAAATACATTCTACAAAGATAATTGAATAAGATGAAAGTCAAACACATTCAAACAAACCTATTTGAATCAAATGAAAGTCAAATACAATCTACAAAGCTAGTTGAATCAGATGAAAGTCAAACACATTCAAACAAAGCAATTTAAATCAAATGAAAGTGAAATACATTCTAAAAAGCTAATTGAATCACATGAAAGTCAAACACATTCAAACAAAGCTATTTGAATCAAATGAAAGTAAAATACATTCTACAGAGCTAATTGAATCAGATGAAAGTCAAACACATACAAACAAAGCTATTTAAATCTAATGAAAGTCAAACACATTCAAACAAAGCTATTTAAATCAAATGAAAGGGAAATGCATTTTATAAAGCTAATTGAATCAAATTAAAGTCAAACACATTCAAACAAAGCTATTTGAATAAAATAAAAGTCAAATACATTCGACAAAGCTAATTGTATCAAATGAAAGTCAAACACATTCAAATAAAGCTAATTGAATCAAATGAAAGTCAAACACATTCAAACAAAGCAATTTAAATCAAATGGAAGTGAAATGCATTCTACAAACCTAATTAAATCAAATGAAAGTCAAACACATTCAAACAAAGCTATTTGAATCAAATGAAAGTCAAATACAATCTACAAAGCTAATTGAATCAATTGAAAGTCAAACACATTCAAACAAAGCTATTTGAATCAAATGAAATTCAAACACGTTCAAATATATCTATTTTAATCATATGAAAGTGAAATGCATTCTACAAAGCTAATTGAATCAAATTAAAGTCAAACACATTCAAACAAACCTATTTGAATCAAATGAAAGTGAAATACATTCTACCAAGCTAATTGTATCAAATGAAAGTCAAACACATTCAAATAAAGCTACTTGAATCAAATGAAAGTCAAACACATTCAAACAAAGCAGTTTAAATCAAATGGAAGTGAAATGCATTCTACAAAGCTAATTGAATCTAATGAAAGTCAAACACATTCAAACAAAGCTATTTGAATCAAATGAAAGTAAAATACATTCTACAGAGCTAATTGAATCAGATGAAAGTCAAACACATACAAACAAAGCTATTTGAATCAAATGAAAGTCAAATACAATCTACAAAGCTAATTGAATCAGATGAAAGTCAAACACATTCAAACAAAGCAATTTAAATCAAATGAAAGTGAAATACATTCTACAAAGCTAATTGAATCACATGAAAGTCAAACACATTCAAACAAAGCTATTTGAATTAAATGAAACTGAAAAGCATTCTACAAAGATAATTGAATCAAATGAAAGTTAAACACATTCAATCAAAGCTATTTGAATCAAATAAGAGTCAAACACGTTCAAACAAAGCTATTTAAATCAAATGAAAGTGAAATGCATTCTTCAAAGCTAATTGAATCAAATTAAAGTTAAACACATTCAAACAAACCTATTTGAGTAGAATGAAAGTCATATACATTTTACAAAGCTAATTGAATAAGATGAAAGTCAAACACATTCAAACAAACCTATTTGCATCATATGAAAGTCAAATATATTTTACAAAGCTAATTGAATCAAATGAAAGTCAAACAAATTCAAACAAACCTATTTGCATCATATGAAAGTCAAATATATTCTACAAAGATAATTGAATCAAATGAAAGTCAAACACATTCAAACAAAGCTAATTGAATCATATGAAATTCAAACACATTCAAACAAAGCTATTTGCATCAAATGAAAGTCAAATATATTCTACAAATCTAATTGAATCAAATGAAAGTCAAACACATTCAAACAAAGCTTTTTGAATCAAATGAAAGTCAAATACATTGTACAAAGCTAATTGTATCAAATGAAAGTCAAACACATTATAATAAAGCTATTTGAATCAAATGAAAGTCAAACACATTCAAACAAAGCTATTTGAATCAAATGTAAGTGAAATACATTCTACAAAGCTAATTGAATCAGATGAAAGTCAAACACATTCAAACAAACCTATTTGAATCAAATGAAAGTCAAATACAATCTACAAAGCTAATTGAATCAGATGAAAGTCAAACACATTCAAACAAAGCAATTTAAATCAAATGAAAGTGAAATACATTCTACAAAGCTAATTGAATCACATGAAAGTCAAACACATTCAAACAAAGCTATTTGAATCAAATGAAAGTCAAATACATTCTACAAAGCTAATTGAATCAAATGAAAGTCAAACACAATCAAACAAAGCTATTTGAATCAAATGAAAGTCAAACGCGTTCAAACAAAGCTATTTAAATCAAATGGAAGGGAAATGAATTCTATAAAGCTAATTGAATCAAATTAAAGTCAAACACATTTAAACAAAGCTAATTGAATCAAATGAAAGTCAAACACATTCAAACAAAGAAATTTAAATCAAATGGAAGTGAAATGCATTCTACAAAGCTAATTGAATCAAATAAAAGTCAAATACATTCAAACAAAGCTATTTGCATCAAATGAAGTCAAATATATTTTACAAAGCTAATTGAATCAAATTAAAGTCAAATACATTCAAACAATGCAATTTGAATCAAATGAAAGTAAATTACATTCTACAAAGCTAATTGTATCAAATGAAAGTCAAACACATTCAAACAAACCTATTTGAATCAAATGAAAGTCAAATACATTCTACAAAGCTAATTAAATCAAATGAAAGTCAAACACATTCAAACAAAGCTATTTGAATCAAATGAAAGTCAAAACACATTCAAACAAAGCTATTTAAATGAAATGAAAGTGAAATTCATTCTACAAATCTATTTGAATCAAATGAAAGTCAAACACATTCAAACAAATTTATTTGCATCAAATGAAAGTCTAATATGTTCTCCAAAGCTAATTGAATCAAATGTAAGTCAAACACATTCAAACAAAGCTATTTGAATAAAATGAAAGTCAAATACATTCTACAAAGCTAATTGTATCAAATGAAAGTCAAACACATTCAAATAAAGCTATTTGAATCAAATGAAAGTCAAAAACATTCAAACAAAGCAATTTAAATCAAATGAAAGTGAAATGCATTCTACAAAGCTA
The DNA here is from genome assembly GCF_001683475.1 of Chenopodium quinoa. NCBI lineage: Eukaryota > Viridiplantae > Streptophyta > Magnoliopsida > Caryophyllales > Amaranthaceae > Chenopodium > Chenopodium quinoa. The sequence goes on along the minus strand of NW_018742218.1, from coordinate 83,411 downwards.
ATTGAATCACATGAAAGTCGAAACATTTAAACAAAGCTATTTGAATCAAATGAAAGTGAAATACATTCTACAGAGCTAATTGAATCATATGAAAGTCAAACACATTTAAACAAAGCTATTTGAATCAAATGAAAGTCAAATACATTCTACGAAGCTAATTGAATCAGATGAATGTCAAACACATTCAAACAAAGCAATTTAAATCAAATGAAAGTGAAATACATTCTACAAAGCTAATTAAATCACATGAAAGTCATACAAATTCAAACAAAGCTATTTGAATCAAATGAAAGATAAATACATTGTACAAAGCTAATTGAATAAGAAGAAAGTCAAACACATTCAAACAAAGCTATTTGTTAAAAATTAAAGTCAAATACATTCTACAAAGCTAATTGAATCTAATGAAAGTCAAACACATTCAAACAAAGCTATTTGAATCAAATGAAAGTGAAATGCATTCTAGAACGCTAATTGAATCAAACGAAAGTCAAACACATTCAAACAAAGCTATTTGATTTAAGTGAAAGTCAAACACGTTCAAACAAAGCTATTTAAATCAAATGAAAGTCGGACTCCAAAGGCAACGGGGTCTGACTGGTATCAGCTGACATCCCATAGGGTATATGCAATGGCTCAGGGCAAGAAGAACAAATAGAAGGACTTGCGAACCACCTTCTACATTATCACTTGTCCTGACCGGGCCAAAAATGCCAAATACAACAGGTGAAATAGGGATCCACCTTTCTTAGCCGGCAAAGACCTACCGCCGGTTCCTTTTAAGGCCAAGCGCGAGATTTTGCACGCTGGCTTGTTTAAGGTTGATATTCAGGCGGACCCTGAATCTGGGAAGAAAGTTTTTGTTCCCCAACAATATGTTCCCAAATACAATTGGCTGTATGATGGGACGTACTTGGCTGCCTGTGGGCTAAGTACCGAAATGCCTGAAGGTAGCTGTCCGCTTGTTTTTCATACTGACTTTGTCACTTGTTGATTTTTCTAACTCTTGATTTCTTGATGCAGCTGAAGCAATGGAGAAAGTTTCTGCCTCAAAAAAGGCGGCAACGCAGTACTGCTCGGCGGTTTTGGGCAAGCGCCCAACCGTGGAGTCACCAGCCAACCAGTCGGCTGGGGTAAGACTTCATGATTGAATCCAATCTCCTTATCTCTTGTTTTTCAGTAAACCCTACTGACTGACTTTGATGCTTGCTTGTAGGGCCATTCGACCCCTCAACCGCCTCCTGAGAAGGCCAGGAACCAGGCGGGATGGGACACGAGCACCCCTCTTCGTCCTCGAAAACATGTGGCGACCAAACCTGGGTCGTCCCCTGCTGCCAACTTCCCCTTAAAGAAGAATAAGCAACAGGAAAAGGACAAGCGCCCTACAGAGAAAAACAAGGAGAAAGCGTCTGATGGTAACTTTGTTTTCACAAATTCTTTGAAAACTTCTTTAACTTTGTCAGTCGGATATTAACCATTCGCCACTTTTTGCAGACGCTCATCCTCCTCGGCTAGACCTTGCTGCCATAGCTAGACTATACTGCAGGCCGTCCCTTCTCAAGAGAAGGAAACAGTTAGAGGGTTCGGCACCTTTAACCTAGATCGCATTGTCGCCTTGTTGGCCGAGGTATCTTTAAGTTCTCACAAACTCTGCTTCATTTTGAGAGACGAACCTTTAGCTGACCGACTGTTCTTTTGTTTTTGATTAGTCGATGCTGCGGGTGCACGGTCTCTGTCGGCCCATCCAAGAAAAGAACAAAGAGGTAAAGTTTGCCATAGAGCACGCCGCCTCCACCATGGACAAGGCCATGTTTTCTATTTTTCAAAATGAAGTCTTGACAAATGAAATATTGCTTGCACAGGCGGCTGCGAATCAGCAAGTCAAGGACGACTTGGAGGCGGCCAAAGAAAAAATAAAGGAGCTCAAGCTCGAAGTCTACGAGAACTAGGGGAAGGCCGACACCCATGACGAGGCTGTGAAGGCGACGGAGGGCCTGAAAACCAGCAACGCCTGCCTGAAGCAGCGCCTGGCCAACCAGGAAAGGCAGCTGGCCCAAAAGTATAAGTCGAGGTTTGAAGAGGAGAAGAAAGCCCTGGTCGCTGACATGATGGAAGACTCCTAGCGCCATCATGAAAATGACCTAGGACCGCCTCTACCCAGACACCAACTACTCAACATGAGGGAGCCAGTTTGCCGCCTGCACTCGTGAACATGACGAGGCGGTCATGGGAGGAGGCGACGGCTAGGAGGAGTCCGAGTCTTCTTCTTCTGAAGAGGAAGTGGCGGTTGCTGGGGCTGAAGGGGAATCTTCAAAAAAGGCGCCTGAATAGGAGCAGGAAACTGTTTAGAGCAATTAAGTGTCCCCTCCCCAGCAAGAGAAGGCGACTGCTGAAGGCGAGGTCCCTCCACCTGTTTAAGCTTTTCTATGTTCAAACTTGATCCGGCCTACGTGCCGTGTATTTGTGTATCTCTTTACCCGGCCAGGGGGCCGGGGCTTCTGAATATTTTGCCAGCTTGTCTGGTTTTAACTTAACTTTGCCAGCTTGTCTGGCTTTAATTTGATATGAATTGGCGACTGTTGAGTCGTCTTTTGCTGTTGCATATGTTGTTTATCTTTTGACTTTTGTTTTTTTTGAATTTGCCAAACATTTTGCATGTCGCAACTTAATAGCCGCTTGTATGGCGTATCCATGTTAAACTTTTTAGCTAAATTGTTGAATCTTGATGCCGATTGCCCTTGCCCCTGGACGACTAGGTTACTTCTTGAAAAGAGAGTAACTAGTCGGCCATAGACAGTCGGACCTTAGTAGCAAAACATAACCAGTCTTGAGTGAAATGCACTTAGTCACAGTGGTAAGGTTCCGACTGAATTAATCAACTTACGGTGTATTTCAAGTAACAGGAGTCACCTAGTTCTTAGAGAACAGTCGGCTAGTCGCTGTTTTATCAATTGTCATAAGTTCCTTGGTATGTTTACGAGAAACATAGTAGGATGCTTGTTGTTTGGACGACTGTCAATTCAGACGGGTGTATCAGTCGTTATCACATCCAGTCGGACACCGAGAGGTCCTTCTAGATTGTTCAGATTCATTTAGTATTTCTTAGTGGGAATGTTTGTTTGAGTGCCTTTTTGCCAAAGACAAGGCGAACTGCTCAAACTTTTAGGATTCCGGACCAAGTGTGGAAGAACAACTATGGTTTAACTATGATGTTAACCAATCGTGGCTGCTCCTAATCCTAAGTAGTAGAGGTATCAGTCGTCAATGGCCGACTAATCCCCTTGATTCGTCAATTTTTGTTGACTATTAACTCAGAGGGCGCCTCCTGTATTTATCCCAAGTAATACAGGCGGCTATCCGACGCAGATGTCAACTGCTGACACTTATGAAAGTGTCGAGTTATCCTTGTCTCAAAACGAATATGTTGTCCTTGAGGATAGCCGTATAGGGGCCGTGTAAGTAGTTTATAGAGCATTATTCCACCCAAATGGGAGCTGCTCTTTGCGACGAATCTCATCCAAATGGCATGTCGTCGGACGCCTGCTATTTATTGGGACAGGTCGTATTAATTTAAAAATTAAGCGTAATAAAGCGGCTTGGTGCCTGGGTTGATTAGCCGTATGGTGGGCAAACAGGTGTGCCCTTTAGTAAATATGTGTTGGAGGGTATCCGCCTGTCTTGGGACAGACGGAGTGTACTCCTTTTTGAAACATATGAAAAGAAGGTAAGCTTGGAACTTTCATTAATAAACTTCAAATAATTACATCAAAAGTAATATTTTTTCAGATTGTCTACATTCCAAGTCCTAGGTAGGGGTCGGCCCTCTGGAGTTTCCAAACGGTAGGTTTCGTCCCTGACCTCCTCATAGATTCGGTAGGGTCCTTCCCAGTTAGGAGTTAGCTTGCCCAACTCGTTAGCCCTGCCGACTGATTCCATTTTTCTTAGTACAAAGTCCCCTACTTTGAGTGGGCGCTTGTGTACTCTTCTGTTGTAGATTCGAGTCATTCTCAGGCGGTATATTTCATGGCGTAGGGTAGCATTGCCCCTACGTTCTGGAAGGGAATCCAATGCTAGGCGCATTGTTTCCCAATTCGCATCTTCATCATACAGCATAACTCGGAGAGTCTGCTCATAGTGCTTAATGGGTAGGACAGCTTCTGCCCTATATGTTAGGAGGAAAGGTGTTTCTCCGGTCGCTCCTTTTTCAGTCGTCCTTATGGCCCAGAGAACATATGGTAGTTCGTCTGCCCATAGGCCGCCTGCTTTCTTAATCTTCTTCTTTATACCGTCTGAGATGATTTTGTTAAATGCTTCGACCTGGCCGTTTGCTTGCGGCCGTCCGACTGATGCAAAGCAGTCGGCAATGCCTTGATCTCTCAACCAAGTTTTGAGAATGGGGCGTCTCAAACTGGGGTCCGTTGTCAAAAACCATGGACATAGGAACCCCAAAACGAGTGATCACATTCCTCCAAATGAAGGAGGTTACATCCTTGGTCTTGATGCCCCTGAATGCCTCGGCCTCCACCCATTTGGTGAAGTAGTCGACTGCTACCAGGATGTACCTCCTGCCGCCTGTTGCAGGAGTATAGGGTCCTAGAATATCCATGCCCCACTTAGCAAATGGTATTGGGCTGTGGATAGCCGTTAGATCTGTAGCTGGACGATGAATCAATTTGCCAAACCTCTAACACTGTCACACTTTTTAACCAGATCCATGGCGTTTGCCTCCAGAGTCGGCCAGAAGTACCCTTGCCGCCTCACTCTCTGTGCAAGCGACCTACCGCCTATGTGAGAGGCGCAATATCCAGAGTGTAAGTCTTCTAGGACCTCTCGCCCTTTTCTGAGGTAACACATTTCAAGAAGGGTTGAAGATACCCTCTCTTGTAGAGTTCCCCCTTTATCATTTCAAAACTGGACGCTCGCTTTTTTAGTGAGGCTGCCTGATGATGATCATCCGGCAAGGTGCCATCTGTTAGGTATGCCCTGATTGGGTCCATCCATGTTGAGCTTCTATCAAGGACTGCAATGTTGTTTTCCTCAATACTCTGTTTTTCCATTACCTCCCAGAAGTCAGTTTTAGGGGTGTCGCATGAGGCCGAGGATGCCAGTTTGGACAAGGCGTCCGCCTGGTTATTCTCGGACCTTGGGACCTGAGTTAACTGGAAAGCTTCAACCGAGCTTGCCGCCTGCTTCACGGCCTCTAGGTACTTGACCATAGCCGGATGAGTAACCTCATAATCCCCATTGTACTGGCTGACTATGAGTTGTGAATCAGAACAGGCGGCTATCTTTCTTGCCCTGGCTGCTTTGCACATGCGGATACCAGCCAAAAGGGCTTCATACTCAGCTTCATTGTTTGACGTCTGAAACTTGAAGCGAAGCGCATATTCATACATGTCGCCCTCTGGCGACTGACATACAATACCTGCCCCACAACCATTTGCTGTGGAACTCCCATCAACATAGACTTTCCAAGGTTGGTCAATTTCTTCATATTCTGGTGGCCGGGTCATCTCAACTATAAAGTCTGCAAAGGCTTGCCCCTTCACAGCTTTTCTGGGCTCGAACGTGACCTCAAGGCTTTGGATCTCAATTTCCCACTTTATCATCCGTCTTGACGACTCCATGGTCGTCAGGGGCCGTTTGATTGGCTGGTCTGTGTAAACGACCACTGGATGTGCCAGGAAATAAGGCTTCAATTTCTTCACTACCATGTACAGGGCAAGTCCAAATTTCTCCACCAGTGGGTACCTCAACTCTGCATTCTTCAAGACATGACTGACAAAGTAGACTGGGAGTTAGCAGCCGTCTCTTTCAGCTAAGAGGACGGCACTTAAAGCATGATCTGATACTGCGAGATACATGTAAAGCACTTCTTTTGGCAAAGGACTGACGAGTCTCGGCAGGGAATGCAGGTGTTCTTTCAGCTTTTGGAGGGCCGACTCAGCATTCGGTCCCCATTCAAACTTTGCTTTCTTTCTAATTGCCTGGAAAAAGTAGAGGCATTTATCGCCTTCCCGACTGAGAAACCTTCCGAGAGCGGCGAGGCAGCCTGTTAGCCTTTGTACCTCTCGGACAGTGCGAGGCGACTGCATGTCAATGACCGCCTGCACCTTGTCAGGATTTGCCTCTATTCCCCTTTGCTTTATCAGTAATCCGAGAAACTTCCCAGACTCAACTCCAAAGACACACTTTTTTGGATTAAGCATGACTCGGTGCCACCTGAGTGTGGCGAATGTTTCTCGGAGGTCTGCCAGATGGTCCGTTTGGAGTTTTGACTTTACAATCATATCATCAATATACGCCTCCACATTTCTTCCAATTTGTTCAAAAAACACAGTGTTTATCATTCTTTAGAAGGTTGCCGGGGCGTTCTTCAGACCAAACGGCATGACCGTGTAACAATAGAGTCCCTACTCTGTGACAAAGGCAGTTTTCTCTTGATCCTTTTTTCATAGAGGGATCTGGTGAAAGCCTGAGTAGGCGTCCATGAAGCTCATCAAGGCATGGCCGGCTGTTGAGTCGACCAAGCTATCGATCTTTGGCAAAGGATAGCTGTCTTTCGGACATGCCTTGTTTAAATCAGTGTAGTCCACACACATGCGCCAGGAACCATTCGGCTTCTTGACTAGCACAACATTTGCAACCCATTCTGGGTAGAAACACTGTCGAATGTATCCCGCATCAAGTAACTTCTTTACCTCAGCGGCGGCCGCCTGGTTTCTTTCTTCCCCATGATGCCTTTTCTTCTGTCGTACCGGTTTCTTTTTTGGGTCGACAGCTAGCTTGTGTACCGCCAGGTCTGGACTAATACCTGGCATCTCATGCACCTCAAATGCAAAAAATATATTTTCAGCAGTCGGCGAAGGTCATTGCCAAGTTCAGTCAGAGCATTCGTCCCCACCTTAACAGTTCGGTCAAGACGACTGTCATCGAGGACGACATCTACGTGCTCCCCAGCTGGCTGAGGGCGGAATTCATCCGGCCGCTCCTCAGCCAGTGATTGCTATTGCTTATGCTTTTTCTTGACCTCCGTCTCGGAGGCTTTTCTCTTCTTGCCGCCTGCCTCTTGGGCAGACGCTTCTTCTATGGCTTTGCCAGTTGGGCCGTCTGAAGTTACCATTGTTTTGATGTCAGTGAGGTAACATTCTCTGGCCATTATCTGGTCCCCCCTTATGGAACCTACTGTTTTGTCATCCTTCTCAAACTTGAGCAACATAAGGGATGGAATGATAACTGCTTTAGAGTCATTAAGGGTGGGGCGCCCAAGGATCATGTTGTAGGCAGTAAGTTCTTCCACAACCAGGAAACGAATGACCATGTGGCGGCCCTCGCCTCTCTCACCCAGACGGACAGGCAAGTCAACTTAACCAATCGGATGGACGACTCCCCTTCCAAATCCTACGGGAGGATGGGAGACAGGTTGTATACTCTCAAGCCTGTACTTGAGCTTGGTCAAGCACTTATGGCTGATGAGGTCCGACGAACTCCTTGTATCAATAAGTATCCTGCCGACTCTTTGATTGGCAACTTTACACTAAATGAAAATTAGGTCGTCATGCGGCCGTCGAACACCACCAGAATCTTTCTCAGAAATAATAACCTCAGGAAACGAGGTACCAGAGGTCTCACCCTGATTAACAGAGTTAACATCAAGTTGCCTGATGTTATCCTTGTTTCCCCGAACAGTCGGGCCTCCCCCTGCATAGCTGCCTGCTATTGTATAGATAGCAGCTTCATCAATGTCAGAGCTGTCGGCCGGCTTCTGTCTTTTTTGCCTGGCCGACTGATTCTGTTTGGGGGGCTGTCCGGGAGTGCTACCTCTCTGATATTGTGGCCCTTGACGACCAAGGGCAGGAACCAATAGACCTTGACAATGTCAAGGACGCCGACCCAACCCCACTAGCAGCCGGGAAGAAAAGAAAAGCTCATCAGCTGGTGGAGGTGAAGAAAGATAAAAACTAGCAATCATTGACCGGGGAATGGTCAGATGAGCTCCTTCCGCAACCGGCTGGAGAACATATTGATATACCTTTGGACGACAGCCGTCCAGAGCGTACTATTAAGGTTGGAAGGGCTGCTTATGCTAAGCTGGGTGCAGACCTGCACCTATTGTTGAAAGAATTCAAAGAAATTTTTTCCTTTGAAGTGGAAGAGATGCCAGGCATTAACCTGAATCTTGCTATCCACAAAATCACCGTAGATCCAAAAAAGAAGCCCATCCGGCAAAAGAAAAAAAAATCACGGCGAGAAAAGAAGTCAGGCGGCAACTTTTATTTGATTTAATTAGCTTTGTTTTAATGTATTTGACTCTCATTTGATTCAAATAGGTTTGTTTGAATGTGTTTGACTTTCATTTGATTCAAATAACTTTGTTTGAATGTGTTTGACTTTCATTTGATTCAATTAGCTTTGTAGAATGTAATTGACTTTCATTCGATTAAAATAGCTTTGTTTGAATGTGCTTGACTTTCATTTGATTCAATTAGCTTTGTTTGAATGTGTTTGACTTTCATTTGATTCAATTAGCTTTGTTGAATGTATTTGACTTTCATTTGATTCAATTAGCTTTGTTTGAATGTGTTTGACTTTCATTTGATTCAATTAGCTTTGTAGAATGTATATGACTCTCATTTAATTCAAATAGCTTTGTTTGAATGCGTTTAACTTTCACTTGATTCAATTAGCTTTGTAGAATACATTTCACTTTCATTTAATTTAAACACCTTTGTTTGAATGTGTTTGACTTTCATTTGACTCAAATAGCTTAATTTGATTGCGTTTGACTTTCATTTGATACAATTAGCTTTGTAGAACGTATTTGACTTTCATTTGATTCAAATAGCTTTATTTGAACGTGTTTGACTTTCATTTGATTCAATTAGCTTTGTAGAATGTATTTGACTTTCATTTGAGTCAAATAACTTTGTTTGACTGTGTTTGACTTTCATTTGTTTCAATTTGCATTGTAGAATGTATTTGACTTTCATTTTCTTCAAATAGCTTTGTTTGAATGTAAAGACTTTCATTTAATTCAATTTGCTTTGTAGAATGCATTTCACTTTCATTTGATTTATATAGCTTTGTTTGAATGTGTTTGACTATCATTAAAATTAAAAAGCTTTTTTTGAATGTGTTTGACTTTCATTTTATTTAAAAGGCTTTGTTTGAATGTGTTTGACTTTCATTTGATGCAATTAGCTTTGTAGAATGTATTTTACTTTTATTTGATTTAATTAGCTTTGTTTGAATTTATTTGACTCTCATTTGATTCAAATAGCTTTGATTGAATGTGTTTGACTTTCATTTGATTCAATTAGCTTTGTAGAATGTATTTGACTTTCATTTGATTCAAATAGCTTTATTTGAATGTGTTTGAGTTTCATTTGATTCAATTAGCTTTGTAGAATGTATGTGACATTCATTTAATTAAAATAGCTTTGTTTGAATGTGTTTGACTTTCATTTGATTCAAATAGCTTTATTTGAATGTGTTTGACTTTCATTTGATTCAATTAGCTTTGTAGAATGTATTTGACTTTCATTTGATTCAATTAGCTTTGTTTGAATGAGTTTGACTTTCATTTGATTCAATTAGCTTTGTAGAATGTATTTGACTCTCATTTGATTCAAATAGCTTTGTTTGAATGCGTTTAACTTTCATTTGATTCAAATAGCTTTGTAGAATGCATTTCACTTTCATTTGATTTAAATAACTTTGTTTCAATGCGTTTGACTTTTATTTGATTCAAATAGCTTTATTTTAATGTGTTTGACTTTCATTTGAAACAATTAGCTTTGTTGAACGTATTTGACATTCATTTGATTAAAATAGCTTTGTTTGAATGTGTTTGACTTTCATTTGATTCAATTTGCTTTGTTTGAATGTGTTTGACTTTCATTTGATTCTATTAGCTTTGTTGAATGTATTTGACTTTCATTTGATTCAATTAGCTTTGTTTGAATGTGTTTGACTTTTATTTGCTTCAATGAGCTTTGTACAATGTATTTGACTTTTATTTGATTTAATTAGCTTTGTTTGAATGTTTTTGACTCTCATTTAATTCAAATAGCTTTGTTTGAATGTGTTTCACTTTTATTTGATTCAATTAGCTTTGTAGAACGTATTTGACTTTCATTTGATTCAAATAGCTTTGTTTGAATGTGTTTTACTTTCATTTGATCCAATTAGCTTAGTAGAATGTATTTGACTTTCATTTGATTCAAATAGCTTTGTTTGAATGTTTTTGACTTTCATTTGATTCAATTAGCTTTGTAGAATGTATTTGACTTTTATTTGATTTAATTAGCTTTGTTTGAACATGTTTGACTCTCATTTGATTCAAATAGCTTTGTTTGAATGTGTTTAAGTTTCATTTGATTTAATTAGCTTTGTAGAATGTATTTGACTTTCAATTTATTCAAATAGCTTTGTTTGAATGTGATTGAATTTCATTTGATTCAATTTGCTTTGTAGATTGCATTTCACTTTCATTTGATTTATATAGCTTTGTTTGAATGTGTTTGACTTTCATTTAAATTAAAAAGCTTTTTTTGAATGTGTTTGACTTTTATTTGATTTAAAAGGCTTTGTTTGAATGTGTTTGACTTTCATTTGATTCAATTAGCTTTGTAGAATGTATTTTACTTTTATTTGATTTAATTAGCTTTGTTTGAATTTATTTGACTCTTCTTTGATTCAAATAGCTTTGTTTGAATGTGTTTGAATTTCATTTGATTCAATAAGCTTTGTAGAATGTATTTGACATTCATTTAATTAAAATAGCTTTGTTTAAATGTGTTTGACTTTCATTTGATTCAATTAGCTTTGTTTGAATGTGTTTGACTTTCATTTGATTCAATTAGCTTTGTAGAATGTATTTGACTTTCATTTGATTCAAATAGCTTTGTTTGAATGTGTTTGACTTTCAATTGATTCAATTAGCTTTGTAGAATGTGTTTGTCTGTCATTTAATTCAAATAGCTTTGTTTGAATGTGTTTGAATTTAATTTAGATCAATTTGCTTTGTAGAATGCATTTCACTTTCATTTGATTTATATAGCTTTGTTTGAATGTGTTTGACTTTCATTTAAATTAAAAATCTTTTTTTGAATGTGTTTGACTTTCATTTGATTTAAAAGGCTTTGTTTGAATGTGTTTGACTTTCATTTGATTCAATTAGCTTTGTAGAATGTATTTTACTTTTATTTGATTTAATTAGCTTTGTTTGAATTTATTTGATTCTCCTTTGATTCAAATAGCTTTGTTTGAATGTGTTTGACTTTCATTTGATTCAAATAGCTTTGTTTGAATGTATTTGACTTTCATTTGATTCAAATAGCTTTATTTGAATGTGTTTGACTTTCATTTGATTCAATTAGCTTTGTAGAATGTATTTGACTTTCATTTGATTCAAAATCTTTGTTTGAATGTGTGTGACTTTTATTTGATTCAAATAGCTTTGTTTGAATGTGTTTGACTTTCATTTGATTCAATTAGCTTTTTAGAATGTATTTGACTTTCATTTGAGTCAAATAACTTTGTTTGACTGTGTTTGACTTTCATTTGTTTCAATTTGCTTTGTAGAATGTATTTGACTTTCATTTTCTTCAAATAGCTTTGTTTGAATGTGTTTGACTTTCATTTGATTCAATTAGCTTTGTAGAATGTATTTGACATTCATTTAATTAAAATAGCTTTGTTTGAATGTGTTTGACTTTCATTTGATTCAATTAGCTTTGTTTGAATGTGTTTGACTTTCATTTGATTCAATTAGCTTTGTAGAATGTATTTGACTTTCATTTGATTCAATTAGCTTTGTAGAATGTATTTTACTTTTATTTGATTTAATTAGCTTTGTTTGAATTTATTTGACTCTCCTTTGATTCAAATAGCTTTGTTTGAATGTGTTTGACTTTCATTTGATTCAATAAGCTTTGTAGAATGTATTTGACATTCATTTAATTAAAATAGCTTTGTTTAAATGTGTTTGACTTTCATTTGATTCAATTAGCTTTGTTTGAATGTGTTTGACTTTCATTTGATTCAATTAGCTTTGTAGAATGTATTTGACTTTCATTTGATTCAAATAGCTTTGTTTGAATGTGTTTGACTTTCAATTGATTCAATTAGCTTTGTAGAATGTGTTTGTCTGTCATTTAATTCAAATAGCTTTGTTTGAATGTGTTTGAATTTCATTTAGATCAATTTGCTTTGTAGAATGCATTTCACTTTCATTTGATTTATATAGCTTTGTTTGAATGTGTTTGACTTTCATTTAAATTAAAAATCTTTTTTTGAATGTGTTTGACTTTCATTTGATTTAAAAGGTTTTGTTTGAATGTGTTTGACTTTCATTTGATTCAATTAGCTTTGTAGAATGTATTTTACTTTTATTTGATTTAATTAGCTTTGTTTGAATTTATTTGATTCTCCTTTGATTCAAATAGCTTTGTTTGAATGTGTTTGACTTTCATTTGATTCAAATAGCTTTGTTTGAATGTATTTGACTTTCATTTGATTCAAATATCTTTATTTGAATGTGTTTGACTTTCATTTGATTCAATTAGCTTTGTAGAATGTATTTGACTTTCATTTGATTCAAAATCTTTGTTTGAATGTGTGTGACTTTTATTTGATTCAAATAGCTTTGTTTGAATGTGTTTGACTTTCATTTGATTCAATTAGCTTTTTAGAATGTATTTGACTTTCATTTGAGTCAAATAACTTTGTTTGACTGTGTTTGACTTTCATCTGTTTCAATTTGCTTTGTAGAATGTATTTGACTTTCATTTTCTTCAAATAGCTTTGTTTGAATGTGTTTGACTTTCATTTGATTCAATTAGCTTTGTAGAATGTATTTGACATTCATTTAATTAAAATAGCTTTGTTTGAATGTGTTTGACTTTCATTTGATTCAATTAGCTTTGTTTGAATGTGTTTGACTTTCAATTGATTCAATTAGCTTTGTAGAATGTATTTGAATTTCATTTGATTCAAATAGCTTTGTTTGAATGTGTTTGACTTTCAATTGATTCATTAGCTTTGTAGAATGTATTTTACTGTCATTTGATTCAAATAGCTTTGTTTGAATGTGTTTGAATTTCATTTAATTCAATTTTCTTTGTAGAATGCATTTCACTTTCATTTGATTTATATAGCTTTGTTTGAATGTGTTTGACTTTCATTTAAATTAAAAAGCTTTTTTTGAATGTGTTTGACTTTCATTTGATTTAAAAGGCTTTGTTTGAATGTGTTTGACTTTCATTTGATTCAATTAGCTTTGTAGAATGTATTTTACTTTTATTTGATTTAATTAGCTTTGTTTGAATTTATTTGATTCTCCTTTGATTCAAATAGCTTTATTTGAATGTGTTTGACTTTCATTTGATTCAATTAGCTTTGTAGAATGTATTTAACTTTCATTTGATTCAAAATCTTTGTTTGAATGTGTTTGACTTTCATTTGATTCAAATAGCTTTGTTTGAATGTGTTTGACTTTCATTTGATTCAATTAGCTTTGTAGAATGTATTTGACTTTCATTTGATTCAAATAGCTTTATTTGAATGTGTTTGACTTTCATTTGATTCAATCAGCTTTGTTTGAATGTGTTTGACTTTCATTTGATTCAATTAGCTATGTAGAATGTATTTGACTCTCATTTGATTCAAACAGCTTTGTTTGAATGCGTTTAACTTTCACTTGATTCAATTAGCTTTGTAGAATACATTTCACTTTCATTTAATTTAAACAACTTTGTTTGAATGTGTTTGACTTTCATTTGACTCAAATAGCTTTATTTAATTGCGTTTGACTTTCATTTGATACAATTAGCTTTGTAGAACGTATTTGACTTTCATTTAATTGAAATAGCTTTATTTGAATGTGTTTGACTTTCATTTGATTCAATTAGCTTTGTAGAATGTATTTGACTTTCATTTGAGTCAAATAACTTTGTTTGACTGTGTTTGACTTTCATTCGTTTCGATTTGCATTGTAGAATGTATTTGATTTTCATTTTCTTCAAATAGCTTTGTTTGAATGTGTTTGACTTTCATTTAATTCAATTTGCTTTGTAGAATGCATTTCACTTTCATTTGATTTATATTGCTTTGTTTGAATGTGTTTGACTATCATTTAAATTAAAAAGCTTTTTTTGAATGTGTTTGACTTTCATTTGATTTAAAAGGCTTTGTTTGAATGTGTTTGACTTTCATTTGATGCAATTAGCTTTGTAGAATGTATTTTACTTTTATTTGATTTAATTACCTTTGTTTGAATTTATTTGACTCTCATTTGATTCAAATAGCTTTGTTTGAATGTGTTTGCCTTTCATTTGATTCAATTAGCTTTGTAGAATGTATTTGACTTTCATTTGATTCAAAATCTTTGTTTGAATGTGTTTGACTTTCATTTGATTCAAATAGCTTTGTTTGAATGTGTTTGACTTTCATTTGATTCAATTAGCTTTGTAGAATGTATTTGACTTTCATTTGATTCAAATAGCTTTATTTGAATGTGTTTGACTTTCATTTGATTCAATCAGCTTTGTTTGAATGTGTTTGACTTTCATTTGATTCAATTAGCTATGTAGAATGTATTTGACTCTCATTTGATTCAAACAGCTTTGTTTGAATGCGTTTAACTTTCACTTGATTCAATTAGCTTTGTAGAATACATTTCACTTTCATTTAATTTAAACAACTTTGTTTGAATGTGTTTGACTTTCATTTGACTCAAATAGCTTTATTTAATTGCGTTTGACTTTCATTTGATACAATTAGCTTTGTAGAACGTATTTGACTTTCATTTGATTGAAATAGCTTTATTTGAATGTGTTTGACTTTCATTTGATTCAATTAGCTTTGTAGAATGTATTTGACTTTCATTTGAGTCAAATAACTTTGTTTGACTGTGTTTGACTTTCATTTGTTTCAATTTGCATTGTAGAATGTATTTGATTTTCATTTTCTTCAAATAGCTTTGTTTGAATGTGTTTGACTTTCATTTAATTCAATTTGCTTTGTAGAATGCATTTCACTTTCATTTGATTTATATTGCTTTGTTTGAATGTGTTTGACTATCATTTAAATTAAAAAGCTTTTTTTGAATGTGTTTGACTTTCATTTGATTTAAAAGGCTTTGTTTGAATGTGTTTGACTTTCATTTGATGCAATTAGCTTTGTAGAATGTAATTTACTTTTATTTGATTTAATTAGCTTTGTTTGAATTTATTTGATTCTCATTTGATTCAAATAGCTTTGTTTGAATGTGTTTGCCTTTCATTTGATTCAATTAGCTTTGTAGAATGTATTTGACTTTCATTTGATTCAAATAGCTTTATTTGAATGTGTTTGACTTTCATTTGATTCAATTAGCTTTGTAGAATGTATTTGACATTCATTTAATTAAAATAGCTTTGTTTGAATGTGTTTGACTTTCATTTGATTCAAATAGCTTTATTTGAATGTGTTTGACTTTCATTTGATTCAATTAGCTTTGTAGAATGTATTTGACTTTCATTTGATTCAATTAGCTTTGTTTGAATGAGTTTGACTTTCATTTGATTCAATTAGCTTTGTAGAATGTATTTGACTTTCATTTGATTTAAATAGCTTTGTTTGAATGCGTTTGACTTTCATTTTCTTCAAATAGCTTTGTTTGAATGTGTTTGACTTTCATTTTATTCAATTAGCTTTGTAGAATGTATTTGACATTCATTTAATTAAAATAGCTTTGTTTGAATGTGTTTGACTTTCATTTGATTCAATTAGCTTTGTTTGAATGTGTTTGACTTTCATTTGATTCTATTAGCTTTGTAGAATGTATTTGACTTTCATTTGATTCAAATAGCTTTGTTTGAATGTGTTTGACTTTCAATTGATTCATTAGCTTTGTAGAATGTATTTTACTGTCATTTGATTCAAATAGCTTTGTTTGAATGTGTTTGAATTTCATTTAATTCAATTTTCTTTGTAGAATGCATTTCACTTTCATTTAATTTATATAGCTTTGTTTGAATGTGTTTGACTTTCATTTAAATTAAAAAGCTTTTTTTGAATGTGTTTGACTTTCATTTGATTTAAAAGGCTTTGTTTGAATGTGTTTGACTTTCATTTGATTCAATTAGCTTTGTAGAATGTATTTTACTTTTATTTGATTTAATTAGCTTTGTTTGAATTTATTTGATTCTCCTTTGATTCAAATAGCTTTATTTGAATGTGTTTGACTTTCATTTGATTCAATTAGCTTTGTAGAATGTATTTAACTTTCATTTGATTCAAAATCTTTGTTTGAATGTGTTTGACTTTCATTTGATTCAAATAGCTTTGTTTGAATGTGTTTGACTTTCATTTGATTCAATTAGCTTTGTAGAATGTATTTGACTTTCATTTGATTCAAATAGCTTTATTTGAATGTGTTTGACTTTCATTTGATTCAATCAGCTTTGTTTGAATGTGTTTGACTTTCATTTGATTCAATTAGCTATGTAGAATGTATTTGACTCTCATTTGATTCAAACAGCTTTGTTTGAATGCGTTTAACTTTCACTTGATTCAATTAGCTTTGTAGAATACATTTCACTTTCATTTAATTTAAACAACTTTGTTTGAATGTGTTTGACTTTCATTTGACTCAAATAGCTTTATTTAATTGCGTTTGACTTTCATTTGATACAATTAGCTTTGTAGAACGTATTTGACTTTCATTTGATTGAAATAGCTTTATTTGAATGTGTTTGACTTTCATTTGATTCAATTAGCTTTGTAGAATGTATTTGACTTTCATTTGAGTCAAATAACTTTGTTTGACTGTGTTTGACTTTCATTTGTTTCAATTTGCATTGTAGAATGTATTTGATTTTCATTTTCTTCAAATAGCTTTGTTTGAATGTGTTTGACTTTCATTTAATTCAATTTGCTTTGTAGAATGCATTTCACTTTCATTTGATTTATATTGCTTTGTTTGAATGTGTTTGACTATCATTTAAATTAAAAAGCTTTTTTTGAATGTGTTTGACTTTCATTTGATTCAATTAGCTTTGTAGAATGTATTTGACTTTCATTTGATTCAAATAGCTTTATTTGAATGTGTTTGACTTTCATTTGATTCAATTAGCTTTGTAGAATGTATTTGACATTCATTTAATTAAAATAGCTTTGTTTGAATGTGTTTGACTTTCATTTGATTCAAATAGCTTTATTTGAATGTGTTTGACTTTCATTTGATTCAATTAGCTTTGTAGAATGTATTTGACATTCATTAAATTAAAATAGCTTTGTTTGAATGTGTTTGACTTTCATTTGATTCAATTAGCTTTGTAGAATGTATTTGACTCTCATTTGACTCAAATAGCTTTGTTTGAATGCGTTTAACTTTTATTTGATTCAATTAGCTTTGTAGAATGCATTTCACTTTCATTTGATTTAAATAACTTTGTTTCAATGCGTTTGACTTTCATTTGATTCAAATAGCTTTATTTTAATGTGTTTGACTTTCATTTGATACAATTAGCTTTGTTGAATGTATTTGACATTCATTTGATTAAAATAGCTTTGTTTGAATGTGTTTGAGTTTCATTTGATTCAATTTGCTTTGTTTGAATGTGTTTGACTTTCATTTGATTCTATTAGCTTTGTTGAATGTATTTGACTTTCATTTGATTCAAATAGCTTTGTTTGAATGTGTTTGACTTTCAATTGATTCAATTAGCTTTGTAGAATGTGTTTGACTGTCATTTAATTCAAATAGCTATGTTTGAATGTGTTTGAATTTCATTTAGATCAATTTGCTGTGTAGAATGCATTTCACTTTCATTTGATTCAAATAGCTTTGTTTGAATGTGTTTGACTTTCATTTGATTCAATTAGCTTTGTAGAATGTATTTTACTTTTATTTGATTTAATTAGCTTTGTTTGAATTTATTTGATTCTCCTTTGATTCAAATAGCTTTATTTGAATGTGTTTGACTTTCATTTGATTCAATTAGCTTTGTAGAATGTATTTGACTTTCATTTGATTCAAAATCTTTGTTTGAATGTGTTTGACTTTCATTTGATTCAAATAGCTTTGTTTGAATGTGTTTGACTTTCATTTGATTCAATTAGCTTTGTAGAATGTATTTGACTTTCATTTGATTCAAATAGCTTTATTTGAATGTGCTTGACTTTCATTTGATTCAATTAGCTTTGTTTGAATGTGTTTGACTTTCATTTGATTCAATTAGCTATGTAGAATGTATTTGACTCTCATTTGATTCAAATAGCTTTGTTTGAATGCGTTTAACTTTCACTTGATTCAATTAGCTTTGTAGAATACATTTCACTTTCATTTAATTTAAACAACTTTGTTTGAATGTGTTTGACTTTCATTTGACTCAAATAGCTTTATTTGATAGCGTTTGACTTTCATTTGATACAATTAGCTTTGTAGAACGTATTTGACTTTCATTTGATTGAAATAGCTTTATTTGAATGTGTTTGACTTTCATTTGATTCAATTAGCTTTGTAGAATGTATTTGACTTTCATTTGAGTCAAATAACTTTGTTTGACTGTGTTTGACTTTCTTTTGTTTAAATTTGCATTGTAGAATGTATTTGATTTTCATTTTCTTCAAATAGCTTTGTTTGAATGTGTTTGACTTTCATTTAATTCAATTTGCTTTGTGGAATGCATTTCACTTTCATTTCATTTATATTGCTTTGTTTGAATGTGTTGACTATCATTTAAATTAAAAAGCTTTTTTTGAATGTGTTTGACTTTCATTTGATTTAAAAGGCTTTGTTTGAATGTGTTTGACTTTCATTTGATGCAATTAGCTTTGTAGAATGTATTTTACTTTTATTTGATTCAAATAGCTTTGTTTGAATGTGTTTGACTTTCATTTGATTCAATTAGCTTTGTAGAATGTATTTGACTTTCATTTGATTCAAATAGCTTTATTTGAATGTGTTTGACTTTCATTTGATTCAATTAGCTATGTAGAATGTATTTGACATTCATTTAATTAAAATAGCTTTGTTTGAATGTGTTTGACTTTCATTTGATTCAAATAGCTTTATTTGAATGTGTTTGACTTTCATTTGATTCAATTAGCTTTGTAGAATGTATTTGACATTCATTAAATTAAAATAGCTTTGTTTGAATGTGTTTGACTTTCATTTGATTCAATTAGCTTTGTAGAATGTATTTGACTCTCATTTGACTCAAATAGCTTTGTTTGAATGCGTTTAACTTTTATTTGATTCAATTAGCTTTGTAGAATGCATTTCACTTTCATTTGATTTAAATAACTTTGTTTCAATGCGTTTGACTTTCATTTGATTCAAATAGCTTTATTTTAATGTGTTTGACTTTCATTTGATACAATTAGCTTTGTTGAACGTATTTGACATTCATTTGATTAAAATAGCTTTGTTTGAATGTGTTTGAGTTTCATTTGATTCAATTTGCTTTGTTTGAATGTGTTTGACTTTCATTTGATTCTATTAGCTTTGTTGAATGTATTTGACTTTCATTTGATTCAAATAGCTTTGTTTGAATGTGTTTGACTTTCAATTGATTCAATTAGCTTTGTAGAATGTGTTTGACTGTCATTTAATTCAAATAGCTATGTTTGAATGTGTTTGAATTTCATTTAGATCAATTTGCTGTGTAGAATGCATTTCACTTTCATTTGATTCAAATAGCTTTGTTTAAATGTGTTTGACTTTCATTTGATTCAATTAGCTTTGTTTGAATGTGTTTGACTTTCATTTGATTCAATGAGCTTTGTACAATGTATTTGACTTTTATTTGATTTAATTAGCTTTGTTTGAATGTTTTTGACTCTCATTTAATTCAAATAGCTTTGTTTGAATGTGTTTGACTTTCATTTGATTCTATTAGCTTTGTTGAATGTATTTGACTTTCATTTGATTCAATTAGCTTTGTTTGAATGTGTTTGACTGTCATTTGATTCATTGAGCTTTGTACAATGTATTTGACTTTTATTTGATTTAATTAGCTTTGTTTGAATTTATTTGACTCTCCTTTGATTCAAATAGCTTTGTTTGAATGTGTTTGACTTTCATTTGATTCAATTAGCTTTGTAGAATGTATTTGACATTCATTTAATTAAAATAGCTTTGTTTGAATGTGTTTGACTTTCATTTGATTCAAATAGCTTTATTTGAATGTGTTTGACTTTCATTTGATTCAATTAGCTTTGTAGAATGTATTTGACTTTCATTTGATTCAATTAGCTTTGTTTGAATGTGTTTGACTTTCATTTGATTCAATTAGCTTTGTAGAATGTATTTGACTTTCATTTGATTCAAAATCTTTGTTTGAATGTGTTTGACTTTCATTTGATTCAAATAGCTTTGTTTGAATGTGTTTGACTTTCATTTGATTCAATTAGCTTTGTAGAATGTATTTGACTTTCATTTGTGTCAAATAACTTTGTTTGACTGTGTTTGACTTTCATTTGTTTAAATTTGCATTGTAGAATGTATTTGATTTTCATTTTCTTCAAATAGCTTTGTTTGAATGTGTTTGACTTTCATTTAATTCAATTTGCTTTGTGGAATGCATTTCACTTTCATTTCATTTATATTGCTTTGTTTGAATGTGTTTGACTATCATTTAAATTAAAAAGCTTTTTTTGAATGTGTTTGACTTTCATTTGATTTAAAAGGCTTTGTTTGAATGTGTTTGACTTTCATTTGATGCAATTAGCTTTGTAGAATGTATTTTACTTTTATTTGATTCAAATAGCTTTGTTTGAATGTGTTTGACTTTCATTTGATTCAATTAGCTTTGTAAAATGTATTTGACTTTCATTTGATTCAAATAGCTTTATTTGAATGTGTTTGACTTTCATTTGATTCAATTAGCTTTGTATAATGTATTTGACATTCATTTAATTAAAATAGCTTTGTTTGAATGTGTTTGACTTTCATTTGATTCAAATAGCTTTATTTGATTGTGTTTGACTTTCATTTGATTCAATTAGCTTTGTAGAATGTATTTGACATTCATTAAATTAAAATAGCTTTGTTTGAATGTGTTTGACTTTCATTTGATTCAATTAGCTTTGTAGAATGTATTTGACTCTCATTTGACTCAAATAGCTTTGTTTGAATGCGTTTAACTTTTATTTGATTCAATTAGCTTTGTAGAATGCATTTCACTTTCATTTGATTTAAATAACTTTGTTTCAATGCGTTTGACTTTCATTTGATTCAAATAGCTTTATTTTAATGTGTTTGACTTTCATTTGATACAATTAGCTTTGTTGAACGTATTTGACATTTATTTGATTAAAATAGCTTTGTTTGAATGTGTTTGAGTTTCATTTGATTCAATTTGCTTTGTTTGAATGTGTTTGACTTTCATTTGATTCTATTAGCTTTGTTGAATGTATTTGACTTTCATTTGATTCAAATAGCTTTGTTTGAATGTGTTTGACTTTCAATTGATTCAATTAGCTTTGTAGAATGTGTTTGACTGTCAATTAATTCAAATAGCTATGTTTGAATGTGTTTGAATTTCATTTAGATCAATTTGCTGTGTAGAATGCATTTCACTTTCATTTGATTCAAATAGCTTTGTTTAAATGTGTTTGACTTTCATTTGATTCAATTAGCTTTGTTTGAATGTGTTTGACTTTCATTTGATTCAATGAGCTTTGTACAATGTATTTGACTTTTATTTGATTTAATTAGCTTTGTTTGAATGTTTTTGACTCTCATTTAATTCAAATAGCTTTGTTTGAATGTGTTTGACTTTCATTTGATTCTATTAGCTTTGTTGAATGTATTTGACTTTCATTTGATTCAATTAGCTTTGTTTGAATGTGTTTGACTTTCATTTGATTCATTGAGCTTTGTACAATGTATTTGACTTTTATTTGATTTAATTAGCTTTGTTTGAATTTATTTGACTCTCCTTTGATTCAAATAGCTTTGTTTGAATGTGTTTGACTTTCATTTTATTCAATTAGCTTTGTAGAATGTATTTGACATTCATTTAATTAAAATAGCTATGTTTAAATGTGTTTGACTTTCATTTGATTTAATTAGCTTTGTTTGAATGTGTTTGACTTTCATTTGATTCAATTAGCTTTGTAGAATGTATTTGACTTTCATTTGATTCAAATAGCTTTGTTTGAATGTGTTTGACTTTCAATTGATTCAATTAGCTTTGTAGAATGTGTTTGACTGTCATTTAATTCAAATAGCTATGTTTGAATGTGTTTGAATTTCATTTAGATCAATTTGCTTTGTAGAATGCATTTCACTTTCATTTGATTTATATAGCTTTGTTTGAATGTGTTTGACTTTCATTTAAATTAAAAAGCTTTTTTTGAATGTGTTTGACTCTCATTTGATTTAAAAGGCTTTGTTTGAATGTGTTTGACTTTCATTTGATTCAATTAGCTTTGTAGAATGTATTTTACTTTTATTTGATTTAATTAGCTTTGTTTGAATTTATTTGATTCTCCTTTGATTCAAATAGCTTTGTTTGAATGTGTTTGACTTTCATTTGATTCAATTAGCTTTGTAGAATGTATTTGACTTTCATTTGATTCAAATAGCTTTATTTGAATGTGTTTGACTTTCATTTGATTCAATTAGCTTTGTAGAATGTATTTGACTTTCATTTGATTCAAAATCTTTGTTTGAATGTGTGTGACTTTCATTTGATTCAAATAGCTTTGTTTGAATGTGTTTGACTTTCATTTGATTCAATTAGCTTTTTAGAATGTATTTGACTTTCATTTGAGTCAAATAACTTTGTTTGACTGTGTTTGACTTTCATTTGTTTCAATTTGCTTTGTAGAATGTATTTGACTTTCATTTTCTTCAAATAGCTTTGTTTGAATGTGTTTGACTTTCATTTGATTCAATTAGCTTTGTAGAATGTATTTGACATTCATTTAATTAAAATAGCTCTGTTTGAATGTGTTTGACTTTCATTTGATTCAATTAGCTTTGTTTAAATGTGTTTGACTTTCATTTGATTCAATTAGCTTTGTAGAATGTATTTGACTTTCATTTGATTCAAATAGCTTTGTTTGAATGTGTTTGACTTTCAATTGATTCATTAGCTTTGTAGAATGCATTTCACTTTCATTTGATTTATATAGCTTTGTTTGAATGTGTTTGACTTTCATTTAAATTAAAAAGCTTTTTTTGAATGTGTTTGACTTTCATTTGATTTAAAAGGCTTTGTTTGAATGTGTTTGACTTTCATTTGATTCAATTAGCTTTGTAGAATGTATTTTACTTTTATTTGATTTAATTAGCTTTGTTTGAATTTATTTGATTCTCCTTTGATTCAAATAGCTTTATTTGAATGTGTTTGGCTTTCATTTGATTCAATTAGCTTTGTAGAATGTATTTGACTTTCATTTGATTCAAAATCTTTTTTTGAATGTGTTTGACTTTCATTTGGTTCAAATAGCTTTGTTTGAATGTGTTTGACTTTCATTTGATTCAATTAGCTTTGTAGAATGTATTTGATTTTCATTTGATTCAAATAGCTTTATTTGAATGTGTTTGACTTTCATTTGATTCAATTAGCTTTGTTTGAATGTGTTTGACTTTCATTTGATTCAATTAGCTATGTAGAATGTATTTGACTCTCATTTGATTCAAATAGCTTTGTTTGAATGCGTTTAACTTTCACTTGATTCAATTAGCTTTGTAGAATACATTTCACTTTCATTTAATTTAAACAACTTTGTTTGAATGTGTTTGACTTTCATTTGACTCAAATAGCTTTATTTGATAGCGTTTGACTTTCATTTGATACAATTAGCTTTGTAGAACGTATTTGACTTTCATTTGATTGAAATAGCTTTATTTGAATGTGTTTGACTTTCATTTGATTCAATTAGCTTTGTAGAATGTATTTGACTTTCATTTGAGTCAAATAACTGTGTTTGACTTTCATTTGTTTCAATTTGCATTGTAGAATGTATTTGATTTTCATTTTCTTCAAATAGCTTTGTTTGAATGTGTTTGACTTTCATTTAATTCAATTTGCTTTGTAGAATGTGTTTCGGGGTTTTCTGATGTCCTGTGGGAGAGTTACAATTCCGAGACTGGAACCGGACGCCTGTACCTGCAAAATAACGGAGACTCCTGAGAGCTCCGCCTCCAACGGTCAAGTTAGTACCTGATTAAGGAGTAATTAATACGGAAATTAAAGTAATAAGGTCTCTCTAGGTGAGAGTGTTTAATGTAGGTAATCTGCTTTGTTAGCGAGATCAGCTGGTTATTAGTGTGTTCCGTAACGTTTCTGTTCCTGTTCTCTCCTTTAATGAGGATTAATTAAGTATTTATAGTCTTGAGAAGCGTGCCACTCTCTAGGTTTAGGGTAAACCTGAGGCTGACCGGGCCTCTAAACAGGATTGGGCCTTGTTGGCCAGTTTTCCCATTTGGCATGGGTGGACACGTGGCGTGTCTCAATTGGTCCGTAGAGGACGTATCTGTGATTGACACGTGGCAGGCTCCTATTGGCCTACGTGAAGGACACGTGGCGGAACCTGGTTGGTCCACCTGTCAGACGGTGATTGGTGGATAAAAATCCCCTAATCATTTGCCCCTCACAGGTGGCACGTGACTGGTCACGTGTCACCTGTGACAGGTGCCGCACGGTGACAGGCGACGCCCTGCTACAGGTGTCACCTTGCAAATGGCCGAGAGATTTTCCCGCCCAAATTTTGAATTTGGAAGCGACCCTTCGCCTTCTCACTTTGCCTATATAAGGAAGTGCTGACTTCGGTCATTTTCACATTTGAGAACTTTGCGAGAACATTCGGACCCCTGAACTTGCTCTGACATTTCGGACCTTTTTCTGCCTACCGCCTGTTCTGACAAGCCGACTGCACCGGATTTCCAGAACTTCATCAACCGTCACTCGTTCAGGTAACTCAGTTCTCTTACTCTTAATTTTCTTTTTATTTTTTGAAATGGCACCACGGAAGCACACGACACGGCCTAAGTTAGTGATCAGCCGGTCACCGGGGACGGCTGAATCTAGGACTAGGAGTGCCGCCTGCCCTTTTCTGGACCCATCTTTGCCCTTTATACAAAGTCCGACTGTATCTGTGTCTATGCAGAACGTGATGGCCAGAACAAAAAAGACTGCTATGATCTCAAACTCGGACGGCTCCTCCCAAAGGGTGCTCATTAGTGAAACATCTGACCAGGCGCCAGATGTAGAAGTGAAACGAGGCGGCTGCCAAGCCGACAGTTCTGAGGGAGGGGTCAAGGTGGTCCCTTCCCATTTTACCGTTGATATGTCTAATTTTCCTCCTGCTCCTTCTAAGGGAGAGGAGACGGGCCCCTCTGGGAGAGGGGAGGAGTCGTCCTCTTCGGACTCGTCAGAGGACGAGTCCGAGTCTAGCTCTTCTGGCCACGCTTCTCCAGGCTCAGAAGAAAGAAACAGCCGCCTACAAGAGGCGAGGCTTTCTCATGCAGTTGAGAAGGGGGGCAATTGGGCGGAGCCGTCCGCCTCTTACAGAGAGGAAAACGCCCCCTACTACTGCACGGTACCCCGGGGCCGGATCGCAGCCATGCAAGACAAAGTGGAGAGCTTTATAGCTAACCACAGAATGGGCCCCGAATTTTTACTGTTCGTGCCGGATCCAGAAGACACTGTCGTCTGGCCGGCTGGTACCAGCTATGATGACGGCTGCTTTGGCTGCTATGTGGCGGCCATCAAAGCTGGACTGCGCTTCCCATTACATCCGGCTGTTCAGCGGATTTTAGATGGGTATGATGTGGGGTTATGGGAGTTAGCCCCTAACTCTTGGGTAAACGTACTCGGCTATGTGGCCGGGTGCCAAATGTACGGGGGAGCCAAGCTTTGAGGATTTCGCCCACATGAACTATCTCAGCCGGACCCCTAAGTCGGGAGGTACCGGCTGGTATCAATTAACAAGCCATAGGGGCTACCTCATGACGAGAGGTAAGGCGAACAAATGGAAGGATTGGCGGAACACCTTCCTTATCATCGAGGGTTCAGACACGGAGCTGAACAAACGCTTTAACAAGTGGAATAGGGATCCGCCTCTTCTCGCAGGCGGCCGCAGCATGCCGCCTGTTCCCCCAAAGGCTAAAAAAGAGATCCTAGACAAAGGACTCTTCAAAGTAGAGACTAGGGTGAACTCTACTTCAGGGGTACGAGAGCAAGTACCCCTAAACTGCGTCCCGAGCTTTAAGTGGCTCTATGACGAATACTTTTTGGCCGCCTGTGGCCTCAGCAGTCGGTGCTCTAGAGGTAGCCGGCCTGACAAATACTCTGTTTTTTCACGCCTTCTTTACTTGGGATTTTTACTAACTTTGCTGTTTATTTTTTGCAGCTGACGCCATGAGTAAAATAACAGCATCCAAGACTGCGGCGGCCATGTTGCGGGCCTCTCTCATGCAACAGTCTTGTACCGACTCCCCCAACAAGGGGGCACCCTTGGTAGGCTTCGAAACTCTTCCTCTTTTAGGAGTTGTCTTATGCATATACTAACTCTTCCTCTTTTCAGTCGGGCACTCCAAGAGCTTCTTCCTCGCAACAGCCGGACCCCAAGGCCCGGAGGACGACTGTTGCAAGCTCTCCTGGGTCTTCCAGGAAAACAGTGGCGACTGAGAAGCAGCCAGCCACTTCTTCTAAAACTCCGGCGGGGCCGCCTAGAAGTATGGACAATTACTTGTAAAAACTTTTACATTTGCTTCCTTCTTGACTAGGTCTAACTTGCTTTTTTACGCTTGATGCAGCCGGCCCTCAGGGGCCTGACTTGGTAGAGGTAGCCAAGTCCATGATCAAAGTAGTTCCTCCATCTGAAAGGGAGGCGGTCAGGGGTGTCGGCACCCTTGACCTTGATGGGATTGCAGGGGTCCTTGCTGAGGTATACTTTTTGAGTATTTGAATTCCAGGACGCCTGTTATCTTTTTTGTTTGGAAACTGACGCCTGTTTTTTTTTGTACTTAGGCCCTGCTCCGAGTTAACGGCCTTCGCAAGCCGCTTGATCGGAAGAACAAAGAGGTAAAGGCTGCAAAAGCTATGGCCGCCTCTGACTGTGATAAGGCAATGTTTCAAATTGCCCAAAATGAAGTACTGACCATTGATATTCTTTATTATCAGGCGCAGGGTACCGCCGCTGTTCGGGCTCAGTTAGAGGCGGCCCAGAAGAAGAATGACGAGCTGGAGGCGACCATCACAAATCTTAAGGCCGAGCTGAAACCTCTTCGCCAAAAAATGTACTCTTACGAAGCCATGGAGAAATCCTTGGCCAGCGTAAAAGAACGCCTGGTGAGCCAGGAGAAGAGTCTTACCCAAGAGCTCTCGGAAAAGGCCGAGCAAGAGAAGAAAGAGCTCGTCCGGGAGATGATGGAAGACTCCGCTCAAATCCAGCGCATGACCTAGGGCCGCCTGTTCCCCAATGCCGACTTTGCCTCTTGGGAAAGAACGTACCGCCAGTGTTCGGAAACATATAATCAAGAGATCCTGGCGGCTGCTGAAGAAGAGGCGTTGGGAGAAGCGTTGGAGGAGGAGGAGCCGGTTGTGGCGCTTGTGCCACTTGGGGGTAAGGCATCAAAAGAGGATGCAGCTGAAGCCGAGTCCAGCAAGAAGAGTGCTGACCAGGCGGCAGCTGCTAATACTGAACTGCCCCCTTCTTAAGCTTAATGTATTTTTTCCACGGCCTGCGTGCCGTTTGCTTTGTATTTACCCGGCCAGGGGGCCGGGACTTTCAATATTTTGCTGGTCTTTAATGACCGGCTTATTTTTAATGAATTTTTGTTTTGCTTCAAATTTGTCAAAGTATTCCATATCTAATATCCAATTGTTTACTAGACCGACTGTTGTACATGGCCGAACGTTGCAGACAGGTACGGATAATTAGTACGCCGCCTATGCCCCTGGACGACTGGTTGTCTGTTTCCAGGATAGACGATCAGTCGACCATTTATTCAATCGGTATTCGATCTATTTTGTCTGGATCCTTTTTAGGCAGGCGTGCCTGTCTTTTTGTAATTTTAACCAAGTAGGAAAGTGGTCTGACCAAGTAAATAGAGTATTACCTAGTCGCCAAGGAATTGAGTAGTAGAGATAGCAAGCGGCGGGTACCGGTTGTTTCCCTTAATGCCAATGTTGTTGGCTTTTAACTCATAATTTGTTAACCTAGCAAGAGTAGTGGTTGAGAGCCCCTGTTTGTTAAAAACAGGCGGACGACTCATACCTTTAAGGCTCCATACTAAGTTTGAGTGACTATTAAGTTAACATAGGAGTTACTTAGTCTTCGTCACAATCTAGATTGAGTAGTAGAGGTACCAGGCGGCGTAGGCCGGCTGATCCCCTTGATTTGCCAACGTTTGTTGGCTATTAACTCAATAGGTTACTAAGTAGGAAATAGGGGTTTGAGTGCCCCTGTTTGTTAAAAACAGGCGGACGACTCAAACCTTTTATGTTCCATACCAAATTTGAGGGAGTGACTATGAGTTAACGTTGGAGTTACTCAGTCGCCGTCACTTTTGTTTGAGAAGTAGGGGTACCAGGCGGCGTAGGCCGGCTAGACCCCTTGATTCGCCAATGTTTGTTGGCTATTAACTCAAAAGGTACCCCCTGCATTTATCCCAAGTAATACAGGCGGTCATCTGACTCAGATGTCAACTGCTACCACTGGTTTGGTTAGTGATAGAGTTATCCTTGTCTCAAAAACGGCTACGTGGTTGCCCTTGGGGACAGTCGTATAGGTGCCGTGTAATTAGTTTATAGAACAATGTTCCACCCAAAAGGGAGCTGCTCTCTGCGACGAATTTCATCCGGAGGGACGCCGTCGGACGCCTTCTATGATGTTGGGACAGGTCGTATTAGTTTTGTAGATTTGATCAGTTGGCTTGGCGCCTGGTCTGATCATTCGGCCTGTGGCCTTGGTAAGTTCTTGGTGAACGTAGGTGCTAAGTAAAAGAAGGGTAGCCGCCTGTTAGGCACAGGGTCGGCCAGACCCTAATCTTTTTAGCTAAGTATTAGGGGGGTGGCTATGTGCTTGGAACCAGTCGGCCATCTTCTTATAGAGAGTAGCCGACTATAATCCCAGGCGACATGCCCCTATTGTGAGTGAAATACCCAATGGAGGGTAGCCGACTGTAAAGGTACAGACGGCATGCCCCTCTGAAGATAGTGTAAAACTCAATGGAGAGTAGCCGACTGTAAAGGTACAGACGGCATGCCCCTCGTAGTACAAAATTGAATAGTAAGTGCAAACTTTTATTAAGTAGCTCTTTACTTTACATCATTCAAAAGAAATATTTCTTAAGATTATCTACATTCCAAGTTCGAGGCAACGGTTGTCCGTCTGGTGTTTCCAGACGGTAGGTACCGTCCCTGACTTCCTCATAGATCCGGTAGGGTCCTTCCCAGTTGGGAGTTAGTTTGCCAGACTCATTAGCCCTACCAACTGCTTCCATTTTTCTAAGTACAAAGTCCCCTACTTTGAGTGGACGCCTGTGTACTTTTTTGTTGTATGATCTAGTCATTCTCAGGCGATAGATCTCATGGCGCAAGACAGCATTGCCCCTCTTTTCAGGAAGTGAGTCTAATGCCAGGCGCATGGCTTCCCATTTTGCCTCTTCGTCATATAGCATTACTCGAAGAGTCGGCTCGTAGTGTTCTATTGGAAGAACAGCTTCCGCACCGTAAGTTAGGAGGAATGGAGTTTCTCCATTCACCCCTTTTTCAGTCGTCCTAATGGCCCAGAGAACATGTGGTAGTTCATCCGCCCATAGGCCGCCTGCTCGTTCAATCTTTTTCTTGAGATCGTCTGAGATGATTTTATTAAAGGCTTCCACCTGGCCGTTTGCTTGTGGACGGCCGACAGATGCAAAGTAGTTTGCAATTCCTTGGTCACCCAACCAGCTTTTGAGAACAGGCGTCTCAAATTGGGGACCATTATCAAAAACCATAGACATGGGAACCCCGAACCGAGTGATGACATTTTTCCAAATGAATGAAATTACATCTTTCGTCTTGATTCCCTTTACAGCCTCCGCCTCTACCCATTTAGTGAAGTAGTCAACGGCAACAAGTATGTACCTTCTGCCGCCTGTAGCAGGCGTATATGGACCCAGAATGTCCATGCCCCACTTAGCAAACGGTAGTGGGCTGTGAATGGTAGTGAGGTCAGTAGCCGGACGGTGAATTAGTTTGCCAAACCTTTGGCACTTGTCACATTTTTTCACCATCTCCATTGCATCTGCTTCCAAAGTAGGCCAAAAGTAGCCCTGCCGCCTTGCCCTTTGAGCAACATCCTACCACCTATATGAGAAGCACAGTAACCAGAGTGAAGATCATCTAGTATCTCTCGTCCCTTTTCTGGAGTAACACACTTTAAGAAGGGTTGAAGGTACCCCCTCTTGTGAAGTTCTCCCTTAATCATTTCAAAACAGGTGGCTCGTTTTTTCAGTGCTGCCGCCTGTTGAGGATCATCCGGCAGTGTACCGTTTGTCAGATATGCCCTGATTGGATCCATCCAGGTTGAGCTTCTGTCTAGGATTCCAATAGGGTCTTCCTCGATGCTTCTCTTCTCCATTACTTCCCAAAAAACAGTTCGAGGAGTATCAGAGGAGGCGGATGATGCTAATTTTGACAGTGCATCCGCCTGGTTGTTTTCTGATCTCGGCACTTGGATCAGATGGAAATCCTCAAGGGAGCCGACTGCTTGTCAGACCGCCTGTAAATACTTGATCATGACCGGATGGGTTGCTTCGTATTCGCCATTGTACTGACTCACTATCAATTGTGAATCGGAACAGGCGTCCATTTTTCTTGCCCCTGCCGCCTTGGACATGCGAATCCCAGCTAGTAAAGCTTCATATTCTGCCTCATTGTTTGAAGCCTGAAAACTGAAGCGTAGAGCATACTCGAACCTGTCGCCCTCTGGCGACTGAAATATGACGCCTGCTCCACAACCATTTGAAGTAGAGCTTCCGTCCACATATACCTTCCAGACTTGGTCTGGAACTTGAGAGTCAGGAGGACGAGTCATCTCAACAATAAAGTCAGCAAAGGCTTGCCCCTTCACTGCTTTTCTAGGCTCGAAAGTAACTTCGAGGCTCTGTATTTCTATGGCCCATTTGATCATTCGGCCTGACGACTCCATGATGGTCAGCGGCCGCTTGATAGGTTGGTCTGTATACACGACGACTGTATGCGCCAAAAAGTAGGGCTTCAATTTTTTAACAGCCATGAAGAGTGCAAGACCAAATTTCTCCACTAGGGGATACCTCAACTCGGCATTTTTCAGTACGTGACTGACAAAGTAGACCGGGAGCTGACAGCCGTCCCTTTCAGCAAGGAGAACAGCGCTTAACGCATGATCAGAGACGGCCAGGTACATGTAGAGAACCTCTTTGGGCAAAGGGCTGACCAGCCTCGGCAAGGAATGCAAGTGAACTTTCAATTTCTGGAAGGCGGCCTCAGCATCCGGCCCCCATTCAAACCTTGCCTTTTTCTTAATTGCATGGAAAAAGTATAGGCATTTGTCGCCTGATCGGCTTAGAAATCTTCCCAAGGCCGCCAGACAACCTGTTAACTTCTGAACCTCTCGGATGGTACGAGGCGACTGCATGTCAATGACCGCCTGCACCTTCTCAGGGTTCGCTTCTATTCCCCTCTGATTGATAAGGAATCCGGGAAATTTCCCAGACTCAACTCCAAATACACATTTCTTGGGATTGAGCATGACATGGTGCCGCCTGAGTGTGGCGAAAGTTTCTCGGAGGTCCGACAGATGATCTTTCTGAAGTTTAATCTTGACAATCATATCATCAATATATGCCTCGACGTTTCTCCCAATCTGATCAAAGAACACAGTGTTTATCATTCGTTGAAAGGTAGCCGGGGCATTCTTAAGACCAAACGGCATGACCGTATAACAGTATAACCCCTGATCAGTGACGAAGGCCGTCTTCTCCTGATCTTTCTTCCATAAGGGAATTTGATGGAAACCAGAATAGGCGTCCATGAAACTCATCAAGGCATGGCCGGCTGTTGAGTCGACCAGGTTATCAATTTTAGGCAGAGGGTAACTGTCTTTGGGGCACGCCTTGTTTAAGTCTGTGTAGTCTACACACATTCGCCAGGTGCCATTCGGCTTTTTAACAAGCACCACATTTGCAACCCAGTCTGGGAAGTAACATTGCCGAATGAACCCTGCATCAAGTAATTTTTTAACTTCGGCGGCTGCCGTCTGACTTCTTTCTTCGCCATGGTTCCGCTTCTTTTGCCGTACCGGCTTCTTTTTCGGATCCACAGCGAGTTTATGTACCGCCAGATCAGGACTAATGCCTGGCATTTCATGGACTTCAAATGCAAAGATGTCCTTGTATTCTTTCAATAGGTTGTGAAAGTCGTCACCAAGGTTTCTCAGAGAAGTCGTCCCAACTTTGACTGTTCGGTCAGGACGTGAGTCGTCTAAGATCAGGTCCGCATGCTCACCAGCCGGCTGAGGGCGGAACTCATCCGGCCGCTCCTCTACCAATGATTGCTATTTTCTCGCTTTTCTTGCGGACTCTGTCTGGGACGCCTTTCTCTTTTTGCCGCCTGCTTCTTGAACAGGCGCACTCTCCTTGACATTGTCAAGGTCTGTTTTTTCTCCACTTGACCCAGTGGCCATAACAGTGGGCTTGACATCCGAGAGATAGCACTCTCGGGCCATCCTCTGATCTCCCCTTAGGGAGCCGACTGTTCCATTATCCCTCTCAAACTTGAGCAACATAAGAGACGGGATTATAACAGCCTTGGAATTATTCAGGGTTGGTCGACCCAGAATCATGTTGTAGGCCGAGAGTTCCTCTACTACTAGGAACCGGACTACCATGTGTCGTCCTTCCCCTTTTTCGCCCAGGCGAATGGGTAAATCTACTCGTCCAGTGGGTGGACGACTCCTCCTCCAAACCCTATTAAAGGGTGGGAGGCCGTATGTATGCAGTCAGTCTGATATTTCAGTTTCGACAGACATTTGCTGCTGATGAGATCTGAGGAGCTCCCGGTATCTATGAGGATTCGGCCAACTCTCTGGTTGGCCACTTTACATTCAATAACGAGAGGGTCGTCATGCGGCCCCTTACCCCTCCTAGATCCTCTTCAGTGATGATAATCTAAGGAAATGTATATTTGGACGGCCGTCCTTGGTGAACGGAATTTAAATCTAACCGCCTTATATTATCTTTGTTGCCCCTAATAGTGGGGCCGCCTCCTGAGAAGCCGCCTGCAATGGTGTAGACGACTGCATCATCTGTATCGGAGCTGTCGGCCTGTTGATTCTTTTTGGCCGACAGCTTTTTTGAGGAAGTGTTCCCCGTAGATTTCTTGATATAAGTGTCAAGATCTCCTTGCTCAGCCAGGCGGTCCAGGTACCCCATGAGACTGATGCAGTCATTGGTGTGATGACCAACGTCATCATGATAAGCACAGATTTTATCTTGGTTCCGGTTGTTTGCAGAACCCTCATGGGGACCGGCTTCTCAATTGAGATCCGTCCCTTGATTTCTTTTAGGATAAACTGGTTATCCTTGTTAAACGCATACTTTGGGGAGTATGGTTTGAATTCTTTTTTCTTTTTCTGGGCCGGCTGTTTAGAGGAATCAGCCGCCCAGACCTCTTTTCTTTTCTCATCTTTGTTTGACGACTGTTTCTGTCGTCCTTCTCTTTTGTCGAATCTTTTCCCGTCCGACTGTTTTATCGTACAAAGATCAGTCGCCTGTATATAGGCTTCTGCTTCAATCAAGGCCTCTTGAAGAGTCGCCACCCTTTTTCGAACCAAATCAAATTTGAAGGTAGACCCGTCTTTGAGACCTCTAAAAAAGTCTGTATAAGC
Source organism: Chenopodium quinoa (assembly GCF_001683475.1). Lineage (NCBI taxonomy): Eukaryota > Viridiplantae > Streptophyta > Magnoliopsida > Caryophyllales > Amaranthaceae > Chenopodium > Chenopodium quinoa. Next base: position 49,547 of record NW_018742218.1, on the reverse strand, counting down.
TACCTCATCCTATAACCCTTGAATCTGTATTCTCATCAGGTTAAACCGCCTGATGTAAGAACGAAGCCCCTCCTTCTCGCCCTGCTGAATTGTTCCCAAATCAAGGGTCGTTTTCTTCGCAGGGATGTTCATGGCGAAGTTGGAGGCAAATAGGTAAGCAAGCGTCCTGAAGCTATTTACACAACCAGTCGGCAGGTTGCCGAACCATTGCTGTGCGATTCCTTTGAGAGTCGCTGGGAAACACTTGCACAAAGTGGGATCATCCAACCCTTGAAGGTACATCAGGTTGGTGAATGCCATCAGATGGTCTTCTGGGTTAGTAGTGCCGTCATAGGCGCCTACTAGTACATTTTTCTTGGAGAAGGCCGACGGCTGTTCACCAAGTCTAAGCAACCGTAGCTGCCAGTCCATAGGTTGGACGTTTTTTGCTGCAGGTCCACCAAATGGAGGTGGCTGCATAAAATACTGTTGTTGCGGCACAAATGGTAAGTTGGGTACCGCCTGGGCACTATGAAAGCCGGACTGACGGGAGGTGCCGCCTGACTGACTCTCATGGTACGACTGAGTATGCCTCATCGAGGCATTTCGCAAACTGTCTTGAAAGTCTGAAGTAGAAGCCGACTCGGATAATCGGTCACTCTTCTTCTGCTCTAGCAGTAGCCGAGCATCTGTGAATGTTTGCTTTGACCCGTCCGCCTGAATATGACGAACCGGTTTCCTATTTCCTGTAGGATAACGGAATTTTGTGAAATCAAGGGCAGGTGGCTCCCGCTTCCTAGATTTAGGATGAGGAGTCGCCTCTCGCCCTTGAACTGGTTTCCTCTTCAGTGAAGTGGAGGGTTTCTTGGCCGACTGCTCCTTGACTGAAGCAGGCGGCTTCTTGTTGATCAACTCTTGAATCTCTCCCTTGAAGTCCCTCATGAAGGTCATGAGTTCGTTCCTTGTGATGGGAGCAGACCCATCAGTCGGCTGTTGCCGAGCAGGCGGTGCGCCTGCTGGCTCGCTTCCTGTTTGAAGATGCTCCCGTTCCCTCCTTTCGGTATGACGGGTACGTCGGGCCCTTAGGGTCCCGTCTGAAGCTGTATGAGTTTCAACTTCAAATTCACTTTTGGTGTCATGGTCCGACTGAACTTGAGGGTCGTCTGAAGTACTCTCCCCACAGACGGCGCCAAATGTTTCGGGGTTTTCTGATGTCCTGCGGGAGAGTTACAATTCCGAGACTGGAACCGGACGCCTGTACCTGCAAAATAACGGAGACTCCTGAGAGCTCCGCCTCCAACGGTCAAGTTAGTACCTGATTAAGGAGTAATTATTACGGAAATTAAAGTAATAAGGTCTCTCTAGGTGAGAGTGTTTAATGTCGGTAATTTGCTTTGTTAGCGATATCAGCCGGTTATTAGTGTGTTTCGTAACGTTTCTGTTCCTGTTCTCTCCTTTAATGAGGATTAATTAAGTATTTATAGTCTTGAGAAGCATGCCACTCTCTAGGTTTAGGGTAAACCTGAGGCTGACCGGGCCTCTAAACAGGATTGGGCCTTGTTGGCCGGTGACACGTGGCGTGTCTCAATTGGTCCGTAGAGGACGTATCTGTGATTGACACGTGGCAGGCTCCTATTGGCCTACGTGAAGGACACGTGGCGGAACCTGGTTGGTCCACTTGTCAGACGGTGATTGGTGGATAAAAATCCCCTAATCAGAATGCATTTCACTTTCATTTGATTTATATAGCTTTGTTTGAATGTGTTTGACTATCATTTAAATTAAAAAGCTTTTTTTTAATGTGTTTGACTTTCATTTGATTTAAAAGGTTTTGTTTGAATGTGTTTAACTTTCATTTGATGCAATTAGCTTTGTAGAATGTATTTTACTTTTATTTGATTTAATTAGCTTTGTTTGAATTTATTTGACTCTCCTTTGATTCAAATAGCTTTGTTTGAATGTGTTTGACTTTCATTTGATTCAATTAGCTTTGTAGAATGTATTTGACTTTCATTTGATTCAAATAGCTTTATTTGAATGTGTTTGACTTTCATTTGATTCAATTAGCTTTGTAGAATGTATTTGACTTTCATTTGATTCAAAATCTTTGTTTGAATGTGTTTGACTTTCATTTGATTCAAATAGATTTGTTTGAATGTGTTTGACTTTCATTTGATTCAATTAGCTTTGTAGAATGTATTTGACTTTCATTTGGTTCAAATAACTTTGTTTGAATGTGTTTGACTTTCATTTGATTCAATTAGCTTTGTAGAATGTATTTGACTGTCATTTGATTCAAATAGCTTTGTTTGAATGTGTTTGAATTTCATTTAATTCAATTTGCTTTGTAGAATGCATTTCACTTTCATTTGATTTATATAGCTTTGTTTGAATGTGTTTGACTATCATTTAAATTAAAAAGCTTTTTTTGAATGTGTTTGACTTTCATTTGATTTAAAAGGTTTGTTTGAATGTGTTTGACTTTCATTTGATGCAATTAGCTTTGTAGAATGTATTTTACTTTTATTTGATTTAATTAGCTTTGTTTGAATTTATTTGACTCTCATTTGATTCAAATAGCTTTGTTTGAATGTGTTTGACTTTCATTTGATTCAATTAGCTTTGTAAAATGTATTTGACTTTCATTTGATTCAAATAGCTTTATTTGAATGTGTTTGACTTTCATTTGATTCAATTAGCTTTGTAGAATGTATTTGACATTCATTTACTTAAAATAGCTTTGTTTGAATGTGTTTGACTTTCATTTGATTCAAATAGCTTTATTTGAATGTGTTTGACTTTCATTTGATTCAAATAGCTTTGTTTGAATGTTTTTAACTTTCATTTGATTCAATTAGCTTTGTAGAATGTATTTGACTTTTATTTGATTTAATTAGCTTTGTTTGAACATGTTTGACTCTCATTTGATTCAAATAGCTTTGGTTGAATGTGTTTGAGTTTCATTTGATTAAATTAGCTTTGTAGAATGTATTTGACTTTCATTTTATTCAAATAGCTTTGTTTGAATGTGATTGAATTTCATTTGATTTAATTAGCTTTGTAGAATGCATTTCACTTTCATTTGATTTAAATAACTTTGTTTCAATGCGTTTGACTTTCATTTGATTCAATAAGCTTTGTAGAATGTATTGACTTTTATTTGATTTAATTAGCTTTGTTTGAACATGTTTGACTCTCATTTGATTCAAATAGCTTTATTTGAATGTGTTTGACATTCATTTGATTCAATTAGCTTTGTAGAATGTATTTGACTCTCATTTTATTCAAATAGCTTTGTTTGAATAAGTTTAACTTTCATTTGATTCAATTAGCTTTGTAGAATGCATTTCACTTTCATTTGATTTAAATAACTTTGTTTCAATGCGTTTGACTTTCATTTGATTCAATTAGCTTTGTAGAATGTATTTGACTTTCATTTGATTCAAATAGCTTTATGTGAATGTGTTTGACTTTCATTTGATTCAATTAGCTTTGTAGAATGTATTTGACATTCATTTAATTAAAATAGCTTTGTTTGAATGTGTTTGACTTTCATTTGATTCAAATAGCTTTATTTTAATGTGTTTGACTTTCATTTGATACAATTAGCTTTGTTGAACGTATTTGACATTCATTTGATTCAATTAGTTTTGTAGAATGTATTTGACTTTCATTTGGTTCAAATAGCTTTGTTTGAATGTGTTTGACTTTCATTTGATTCAATTAGCTTTGTAGAATGTATTTGACTGTCATTTGATTCAAATAGCTTTGTTTGAATGTGTTTGAATTTCATTTAATTCAATTTGCTTTGTAGAATGCATTTCACTTTCATTTGATTTATATAGCTTTGTTTGAATGTGTTTGACTATCATTTAAATTAAAAAGCTTTTTTTGAATGTGTTTGACTTTCATTTGATTTAAAAGGTTTGTTTGAATGTGTTTGACTTTCATTTGATGCAATTAGCTTTGTAGAATGTATTTTACTTTTATTTGATTTAATTAGCTTTGTTTGAATTTATTTGACTCTCATTTGATTCAAATAGCTTTGTTTGAATGTGTTTGACTTTCATTTGATTCAATTAGCTTTGTAAAATGTGTTTGACTTTCATTTGATTCAAATAGCTTTATTTGAATGTGTTTGACTTTCATTTGATTCAATTAGCTTTGTAGAATGTATTTGACATTCATTTACTTAAAATAGCTTTGTTTGAATGTGTTTGACTTTCATTTGATTCAAATAGCTTTATTTGAATGTGTTTGACTTTCATTTGATTCAAATAGCTTTGTTTGAATGTTTTTAACTTTCATTTGATTCAATTAGCTTTGTAGAATGTATTTGACTTTTATTTTATTTAATTAGCTTTGTTTGAACATGTTTGACTCTCATTTGATTCAAATAGCTTTGGTTGAATGTGTTTGAGTTTCATTTGATTCAATTAGCTTTGTAGAATGTATTTGACTTTCATTTTATTCAAATAGCTTTGTTTGAATGTGATTGAATTTCATTTGATTCAATTAGCTTTGTAGAATGCATTTCACTTTCATTTGATTTAAATAACTTTGTTTCAATGCGTTTGACTTTCATTTGATTCAATAAGCTTTGTAGAATGTATTTGACTTTCATTTGATTCAAATAGCTATATTTGAATGTGTTTGACTTTCATTTGATTCAATTAGCTTTGTAGAATGTATTTGACATTCATTTAATTAAAATAGCTTTGTTTGAATGTGTTTGACTTTCATTTGATTCAAATAGCTTTATTTGAATGTGTTTGACTTTCATTTGATTCAATTAGCTTTGTAGAATGTATTTGACTTTCATTTGATTCAATTAGCTTTGTTTGAATGAGTTTGACTTTCATTTGATTCAATTAGCTTTGTAGAATGTATTTGACTCTCATTTGATTCAAATATCTTTGTTTGAATGCGTTTAACTTTCATTTGATTCAATTAGCTTTGTAGAATGCATTTCACTTTCATTTGATTTAAATAACTTTGTTTCAATGCGTTTGACTTTCATTTGATTCAAATAGCTTTATTTTAATGTGTTTGACTTTCATTTGATACAATTAGCTTTGTTGAACGTATTTGACATTCATTTGATTCAATTAGTTTTGTAGAATGTATTAGACTTTCATTTGATTCAATTAGCTTTGTTTGAATGAGTTTGACTTTCATTTGATTCAATTAGCTTTGTAGAATGTATTTGACTCTCATTTGATTCAAATAGCTTTGTTTGAATGCGTTTAACTTTCATTTGATTCAATTAGCTTTGTAGAATGCATTTCACTTTCATTTGATTTAAATAACTTTGTTTCAATGCGTTTGACTTTCATTTGATTCAAATAGCTTTATTTTAATGTGTTTGACTTTCATTTGATACAATTAGCTTTGTTGAACGTATTTGACATTCATTTGATTAAAATAGCTTTGTTTGAATGTGTTTGACTTTCATTTGATTCAATTTGCTTTGTTTGAATGTGTTTGACTTTCATTTGATTTTATTAGCTTTGTTGAATGTCTTTGACTTTCATTTGATTCAATTAGCTTTGTTTAAATGTGTTTGACTTTCATTTGATTCAATTAGCTTTGTAGAATGTATTTTACTTTTATTTGATTTAATTAGCTTTGTTTGAATGTTTTTGACTCTCATTTAATTCAAATAGCTTTGTTTGAATGTGTTTCACTTTTATTTGATTCAATTAGCTTTGTAGAACGTATTTGACTTTAATTTGATTCAAATAGCTTTGTTTGAATGTGTTTGACTTTCATTTGATCCAATTAGCTTAGTAGAATGTATTTGACTTTCATTTGATTCAAATAGCTTTGTTTGAATGTTTTTTACTTTCATTTGATTCAATTAGCTTTGTAGAATGTATTTGACTTTTATTTGATTTAATTAGCTTTGTTTGAACATGTTTGACTCTCATTTGATTCAAATAGCTTTGTTTGAATGTGTTTGAGTTTCATTTGATTCAATTAGCTTTGTAGAATGTATTTGACTTTCATTTTATTCAAATAGCTTTATTTGAATGTGTTTGACTTTCATTTGATTTAAAAGGCTTTGTTTGAATGTGTTTGACTTTCATTTGATGCAATTAGCTTTGTAGAATGTATTTTACTTTTATTTGATTTAATTAGCTTTGTTTGAATTTATTTGACTCTCCTTTGATTCAAATAGCTTTGTTTGAATGTGTTTGACTTTCATTTGATTCAATTAGCTTTGTAGAATGTATTTGACTTTCATTTGATTCAAATAGCTTTATTTGAATGTGTTTGACTTTCATTTGATTCAATTAGCTTTGTAGAATGTATTTGACTTTCATTTGATTCAAAGTCTTTGTTTGAATGTGTTTGACTTTCATTTGATTCAAATAGATTTGTTTGAATGTGTTTGACTTTCATTTGATTCAATTAGCTTTGTAGAATGTATTTGACTTTCATTTGGTTCAAATAGCTTTGTTTGAATGTGTTTGACTTTCATTTGATTCAATTAGCTTTGTAGAATGTATTTGACTGTCATTTGATTCAAATAGCTTTGTTTGAATGTGTTTGAATTTCATTTAATTCAATTTGCTTTGTAGAATGCATTTCACTTTCATTTGATTTATATAGCTGTGTTTGAATGTGTTTGACTATCATTTAAATTAAAAAGCTTTTTTTGAATGTGTTTGACTTTCATTTGATTTAAAAGGTTTGTTTGAATGTGTTTGACTTTCATTTAATGCAATTAGCTTTGTAGAATGTATTTTACTTTTATTTGATTTAATTAGCTTTGTTTGAATTTATTTGACTCTCATTTGATTCAAATAGCTTTGTTTGAATGTGTTTGAGTTTCATTTGATTCAATTAGCTTTGTAGAATGTATTTGACTTTCATTTTATTCAAATAGCTTTATTTGAATGTGTTTGACTTTCATTTGATTTAAAAGGCTTTGTTTGAATGTGTTTGACTTTCATTTGATGCAATTAGCTTTGTAGAATGTATTTTACTTTTATTTGATTTAATTAGCTTTGTTTGAATTTATTTGACTCTCCTTTGATTCAAATAGCTTTGTTTGAATGTGTTTGACTTTCATTTGATTCAATTAGCTTTGTAGAATGTATTTGACTTTCATTTGATTCAAATAGCTTTATTTGAATGTGTTTGACTTTCATTTGATTCAATTAGCTTTGTAGAATGTATTTGACTTTCATTTGATTTAAAGTCTTTGTTTGAATGTGTTTGACTTTCATTTGATTCAAATAGATTTGCTTGAATGTGTTTGACTTTCATTTGATTCAATTAGCTTTGTAGAATGAATTTGACTTTCATTTGGTTCAAATAGCTTTGTTTGAATGTGTTTGACTTTCATTTGATTCAATTAGCTTTGTAGAATGTATTTGACTGTCATTTGATTCAAATAGCTTTGTTTGAATGTGTTTGAATTTCATTTAATTCAATTTGCTTTGTAGAATGCATTTCACTTTCATTTGATTTATATAGCTTTATTTGAATGTGTTTGACTTTCATTTGATTCAATTAGCTTTGTAGAATGTATTTGACATTCATTTAATTAAAATAGCTTTGTTTGAATGTGTTTGACTTTCATTTGATTCAAATAGCTTTATTTGAATGTGTTTGACTTTCATTTGATTCAATTAGCTTTGTAGAATGTATTTGACTTTCATTTGATTCAATTAGCTTTGTTTGAATGAGTTTGACGTTCATTTGATTCAATTAGCTTTGTAGAATGTATTTGACTCTCATTTGATTCAAATAGCTTTGTTTGAATGCGTTTAACTTTCATTTGATTCAATTAGCTTTGTAGAATGCATTTCACTTTCATTTGATTTTAAATAACTTTGTTTGAATGTGTTTGACTTTCATTTGATTTAAATTGCTTTGTTTGAATGTGTTTCACTTTCATTTGATTCAATTAGCTTTATAGAATGTATTTGACTTTCATTTGATTCAAATAGCTTTGTTTGAATGTGTTTAACTCTCAATTGATTCAAATAGCTTTGTTTGAATGTGTTTGACTTTCATTTGATTCAATTAGCTTTGTAGAATGTATTTGACTGTCATTTGATTCAAATAGCTTTGTTTGAATGTGTTTGACTTTCATTTGATTCAAATAGCTTTATTTGAATGTGTTTGACTTTCATTTGATTCAATTAGCTTTGTAGAATGTATTTGACTCTCATTTTATTCAAATAGCTTTGTTTGAATAAGTTTAACTTTCATTTGATTCAATTAGCTTTGTAGAATGCATTTCACTTTCATTTGATTTAAATAACTTTGTTTCAATGCGTTTGACTTTCATTTGATTCAATTAGCTTTGTAGAATGTATTTGACTTTCATTTGATTCAAATAGCTTTATTTGAATGTGTTTGACTTTCATTTGATTCAATTAGCTTTGTAGAATGTATTTGAATTCTTTAATTTGACTTTCATTTGATTCAAATAGCTTTATTTGAATGTGTTTGACTTTCATTTGATTCAATTAGCTTTGTAGAATGTATTTGACTTTCATTTGATTCAATTAGCTTTGTTTGAATGAGTTTGACGTTCATTTGATTCAATTAGCTTTGTAGAATGTATTTGACTCTCATTTGATTCAAATAGCTTTGTTTGAATGCGTTTAACTTTCATTTGATTCAATTAGCTTTGTAGAATGCATTTCACTTTCATTTGATTTAAATAACTTTGTTTCAATGAGTTTGACTTTCATTTGATTCAAATAGCTTTATTTTAATGTGTTTTGACTTTCATTTGATACAATTAGCTTTGTTGAACGTATTTGACATTCATTTGATTCAATTTGCTTTGTAGAATGTATTAGACTTTCATTTGATTCAATTAGCTTTGTTTGAATGAGTTTGACTTTCATTTGATTCAATTAGCTTTGTAGAATGTATTTGACTCTCATTTGATTCAAATAGCTTTGTTTGAATGCGTTTAACTTTCATTTGATTCAATTAGCTTTGTAGAATGCATTTCACTTTCATTTGATTTAAATAACTTTGTTTCAATGCGTTTGACTTTCATTTGATTCAAATAGCTTTATTTTAATATCTTTGACTTTCATTTGATACAATTAGCTTTGTTGAACGTATTTGACATTCATTTGATTAAAATAGCTTTGTTTGAATGTGTCTGACTTTCATTTGATTCAATTTGCTTTGTTTGAATGTGTTTGACTTTCATTTGATTTTATTAGCTTTGTTGAATGTCTTTGACTTTCATTTGATTCAATTAGCTTTGTTTAAATGTGTTTGACTTTCATTTGATTCAATTAGCTTTGTAGAATGTATTTTACTTTTATTTGATTTAATTAGCTTTGTTTGAATGTTTTTGACTCTCATTTAATTCAAATAGCTTTGTTTGAATGTGTTTCACTTTTATTTGATTCAATTAGCTTTGTAGAACGTATTTGACTTTAATTTGATTCAAATAGCTTTGTTTGAATGTGTTTGACTTTCATTTGATCCAATTAGCTTAGTAGAATGTATTTGACTTTCATTTGATTCAAATAGCTTTGTTTGAATGTTTTTTACTTTCATTTGATTCAATTAGCTTTGTAGAATGTATTTGACTTTTATTTGATTTAATTAGCTTTGTTTGAACATGTTTGACTCTCATTTGATTCAAATAGCTTTGTTTGAATGTGTTTGAGTTTCATTTGATTCAATTAGCTTTGTAGAATGTATTTGACTTTCATTTTATTCAAATAGCTTTATTTGAATGTGTTTGACTTTCATTTGATTTAAAAGGCTTTGTTTGAATGTGTTTGACTTTCATTTGATGCAATTAGCTTTGTAGAATGTATTTTACTTTTATTTGATTTAATTAGCTTTGTTTGAATTTATTTGACTCTCCTTTGATTCAAATAGCTTTGTTTGAATGTGTTTGACTTTCATTTGATTCAATTAGCTTTGTAGAATGTATTTGACTTTCATTTGATTCAAATAGCTTTATTTGAATGTGTTTGACTTTCATTTGATTCAATTAGCTTTGTAGAATGTATTTGACTTTCATTTGATTCAAAGTCTTTGTTTGAATGTGTTTGACTTTCATTTGATTCAAATAGATTTGTTTGAATGTGTTTGACTTTCATTTGATTCAATTAGCTTTGTAGAATGTATTTGACTTTCATTTGGTTCAAATAGCTTTGTTTGAATGTGTTTGACTTTCATTTGATTCAATTAGCTTTGTAGAATGTATTTGACTGTCATTTGATTCAAATAGCTTTGTTTGAATGTGTTTGAATTTCATTTAATTCAATTTGCTTTGTAGAATGCATTTCACTTTCATTTGATTTATATAGCTTTGTTTGAATGTGTTTGACTATCATTTAAATTAAAAAGCTTTTTTTGAATGTGTTTGACTTTCATTTGATTTAAAAGGTTTGTTTGAATGTGTTTGACTTTCATTTAATGCAATTAGCTTTGTAGAATGTATTTTACTTTTATTTGATTTAATTAGCTTTGTTTGAATTTATTTGACTCTCATTTGATTCAAATAGCTTTGTTTGAATGTGTTTGAGTTTCATTTGATTCAATTAGCTTTGTAGAATGTATTTGACTTTCATTTTATTCAAATAGCTTTATTTGAATGTGTTTGACTTTCATTTGATTTAAAAGGCTTTGTTTGAATGTGTTTGACTTTCATTTGATGCAATTAGCTTTGTAGAATGTATTTTACTTTTATTTGATTTAATTAGCTTTGTTTGAATTTATTTGACTCTCCTTTGATTCAAATAGCTTTGTTTGAATGTGTTTGACTTTCATTTGATTCAATTAGCTTTGTAGAATGTATTTGACTTTCATTTGATTCAAATAGCTTTATTTGAATGTGTTTGACTTTCATTTGATTCAATTAGCTTTGTAGAATGTATTTGACTTTCATTTGATTTAAAGTCTTTGTTTGAATGTGTTTGACTTTCATTTGATTCAAATAGATTTGCTTGAATGTGTTTGACTTTCATTTGATTCAATTAGCTTTGTAGAATGAATTTGACTTTCATTTGGTTCAAATAGCTTTGTTTGAATGTGTTTGACTTTCATTTGATTCAATTAGCTTTGTAGAATGTATTTGACTGTCATTTGATTCAAATAGCTTTGTTTGAATGTGTTTGAATTTCATTTAATTCAATTTGCTTTGTAGAATGCATTTCACTTTCATTTGATTTATATAGCTTTATTTGAATGTGTTTGACTTTCATTTGATTCAATTAGCTTTGTAGAATGTATTTGACATTCATTTAATTAAAATAGCTTTGTTTGAATGTGTTTGACTTTCATTTGATTCAAATAGCTTTATTTGAATGTGTTTGACTTTCATTTGATTCAATTAGCTTTGTAGAATGTATTTGACTTTCATTTGATTCAATTAGCTTTGTTTGAATGAGTTTGACGTTCATTTGATTCAATTAGCTTTGTAGAATGTATTTGACTCTCATTTGATTCAAATAGCTTTGTTTGAATGCGTTTAACTTTCATTTGATTCAATTAGCTTTGTAGAATGCATTTCACTTTCATTTGATTTTAAATAACTTTGTTTGAATGTGTTTGACTTTCATTTGATTTAAATTGCTTTGTTTGAATGTGTTTCACTTTCATTTGATTCAATTAGCTTTATAGAATGTATTTGACTTTCATTTGATTCAAATAGCTTTGTTTGAATGTGTTTAACTCTCAATTGATTCAAATAGCTTTGTTTGAATGTGTTTGACTTTCATTTGATTCAATTAGCTTTGTAGAATGTATTTGACTGTCATTTGATTCAAATAGCTTTGTTTGAATGTGTTTGACTTTCATTTGATTCAAATAGCTTTATTTGAATGTGTTTGACTTTCATTTGATTCAATTAGCTTTGTAGAATGTATTTGACTCTCATTTTATTCAAATAGCTTTTGTTTGAATAAGTTTAACTTTCATTTGATTCAATTAGCTTTGTAGAATGCATTTCACTTTCATTTGATTTAAATAACTTTGTTTCAATGCGTTTGACTTTCATTTGATTCAATTAGCTTTGTAGAATGTATTTGACTTTCATTTGATTCAAATAGCTTTATTTGAATGTGTTTGACTTTCATTTGATTCAATTAGCTTTGTAGAATGTATTTGACATTCATTTAATTAAAATAGCTTTGTTTGAATGTGTTTGACTTTCATTTGATTCAAATAGCTTTATTTGAATGTGTTTGACTTTCATTTGATTCAATTAGCTTTGTAGAATGTATTTGACTTTCATTTGATTCAATTAGCTTTGTTTGAATGAGTTTGACGTTCATTTGATTCAATTAGCTTTGTAGAATGTATTTGACTCTCATTTGATTCAAATAGCTTTGTTTGAATGCGTTTAACTTTCATTTGATTCAATTAGCTTTGTAGAATGCATTTCACTTTCATTTGATTTAAATAACTTTGTTTCAATGAGTTTGACTTTCATTTGATTCAAATAGCTTTATTTTAATGTGTTTTGACTTTCATTTGATACAATTAGCTTTGTTGAACGTATTTGACATTCATTTGATTCAATTTGCTTTGTAGAATGTATTAGACTTTCATTTGATTCAATTAGCTTTGTTTGAATGAGTTTGACTTTCATTTGATTCAATTAGCTTTGTAGAATGTATTTGACTCTCATTTGATTCAAATAGCTTTGTTTGAATGCGTTTAACTTTCATTTGATTCAATTAGCTTTGTAGAATGCATTTCACTTTCATTTGATTTAAATAACTTTGTTTCAATGCGTTTGACTTTCATTTGATTCAAATAGCTTTATTTTAATATCTTTGACTTTCATTTGATACAATTAGCTTTGTTGAACGTATTTGACATTCATTTGATTAAAATAGCTTTGTTTGAATGTGTCTGACTTTCATTTGATTCAATTTGCTTTGTTTGAATGTGTTTGACTTTCATTTGATTTTATTAGCTTTGTTGAATGTCTTTGACTTTCATTTGATTCAATTAGCTTTGTTTAAATGTGTTTGACTTTCATTTGATTCAATTAGCTTTGTAGAATGTATTTTACTTTTATTTGATTTAATTAGCTTTGTTTGAATCTTTTTGACTCTCATTTAATTCAAATAGCTTTGTTTGAATGTGTTTCACTTTTATTTGATTCAATTAGCTTTGTAGAACGTATTTGACTTTAATTTGATTCAAATAGCTTTGTTTGAATGTGTTTGACTTTCATTTGATCCAATTAGCTTAGTAGAATGTATTTGACTTTCATTTGATTCAAATAGCTTTGTTTGAATGTTTTTTACTTTCATTTGATTCAATTAGCTTTGTAGAATGTATTTGACTTTTATTTGATTTAATTAGCTTTGTTTAAACATGTTTGACTCTCCTTTGATTCAAATAGCTTTGTTTGAATGTGTTTGACTTTCATTTGATTCAAATAGCTTTGTAGAATGTATTTGACTTTCATTTGATTCAAATAGCTTTATTTGAATGTGTTTGACTTTCATTTGATTCAATAAGCTTTGTAGAATGTATTTGACTTTCATTTGATTCAAAATCTTTGTTTGAATGTGTTTGACTTTCATTTGATTCAAATAGATTTGTTTGAATGTGTTTGACTTTCATTTGATTCAATTAGCTTTGTAGAATGTATTTGACTTTCATTTGGTTCAAATAGCTTTGTTTGAATGTGTTTGACTTTCATTTTATTCAATTAGCTTTGTAGAATGTATTTGACATTCATTTACTTAAAATAGCTTTGTTTGAATGTGTTTGACTTTCATTTGATTCAAATAGCTTTATTTGAATGTGTTTGACTTTCATTTGATTCAATTAGCTTTGTAGAATGTATTTGACTCTCATTTTATTCAAATAGCTTTGTTTGAATAAGTTTAACTTTCATTTGATTCAATTAGCTTTGTAGAATGCATTTCACTTTCATTTGATTTAAATAACTTTGTTTCAATGCGTTTGACTTTCATTTGATTCAATTAGCTTTGTAGAATGTATTTGACTTTCATTTGATTCAAATAGCTTTATTTGAATGTGTTTGACTTTCATTTGATTCAATTAGCTTTGTAGAATGTATTTGACATTCATTTAATTAAAATAGCTTTGTTTGAATGTGTTTGACTTTCATTTGATTCAAATAGCTTTATTTGAATGTGTTTGACTTTCATTTGATTCAATTAGCTTTGTAGAATGTATTTGACTTTCATTTGATTCAATTAGCTTTGTTTGAATGAGTTTGACGTTCATTTGATTCAATTAGCTTTGTAGAATGTATTTGACTCTCATTTGATTCAAATAGCTTTGTTTGAATGCGTTTAACTTTCATTTGATTCAATTAGCTTTGTAGAATGCATTTCACTTTCATTTGATTTAAATAACTTTGTTTCAATGAGTTTGACTTTCGTTTGATTCAAATAGCTTTATTTTAATGTGTTTGACTTTCATTTGATACAATTAGCTTTGTTGAATGTATTTGACATTCATTTGATTCAATTTGCTTTGTAGAATGTATTAGACTTTCATTTGATTCAATTAGCTTTGTTTGAATGAGTTTGACTTTCATTTGATTCAATTAGCTTTGTAGAATGTATTTGACTCTCATTTGATTCAAATAGCTTTGTTTGAATGCGTTTAACTTTCATTTGATTCAATTAGCTTTGTAGAATGCATTTCACTTTCATTTGATTTAAATAACTTTGTTTCAATGCGTTTGACTTTCATTTGATTCAAATAGCTTTATTTTAATATCTTTGACTTTCATTTGATACAATTAGCTTTGTTGAACGTATTTGACATTCATTTGATTAAAATAGCTTTGTTTGAATGTGTTTGACTTTCATTTGATTCAATTTGCTTTGTTTGAATGTGTTTGACTTTCATTTGATTTTATTAGCTTTGTTGAATGTCTTTAACTTTCATTTGATTCAATTAGCTTTGTTTGAATGTGTTTGACTTTCATTTGATTCAATTAGCTTTGTAGAATGTATTTGACTTTTATTTGATTTAATTAGCTTTGTTTGAATGTTTTTGACTCTCATTTAATTCAAATAGCTTTGTTTGAATGTGTTTCACTTTTATTTGATTCAATTAGCTTTGTAGAACGTATTTGACTTTAACTTGATTCAAATAGCTTTGTTTGAATGTGTTTGACTTTCATTTGATTCAATTAGATTAGTAGAATGTATTTGACTTTCATTTGATTCAAATAGCTTTATTTGAATGTGTTTGACTTTCATTTGATTCAATTAGCTTTGTAGAATGTATTTGACTTTTATTTGATTTAATTAGCTTTGTTTGAACATGTTTGACTCTCATTTGATTCAAATAGCTTTGGTTGAATGTGTTTGAGTTTCATTTGATTCAATTAGCTTTGTAGAATGTATTTGACTTTCATTTTATTTAAATAGCTTTGTTTGAATGTGATTGAATTTCATTTGATTCAATTAGCTTTGTAGAATGCATTTCACTTTCATTTGATTTAAATAACTTTGTTTCAATGCGTTTGACTTTCATTTGATTCAATAAGCTTTGTAGAATGTATTTGACTTTCATTTGATTCAAATAGCTTTATTTGAATGTGTTTGACTTTCATTTGATTCAATTAACTTTGTAGAATGTATTTGACATTCATTTAATTAAAATAGCTTTGTTTGAATGTGTTTGACTTTCATTTGATTCAAATAGCTTTATTTGAATGTGTTTGACTTTCATTTGATTCAATTAGCTTTGTAGAATGTATTTGACTTTCATTTGATTCAATTAGCTTTGTTTGAATGAGTTTGACTTTCATTTGATTCAATTAGCTTTGTAGAATGTATTTGACTCTCATTTGATTCAAATATCTTTGTTTGAATGCGTTTAACTTCCATTTGATTCAATTAGCTTTGTAGAATGCATTTCACTTTCATTTGATTTAAATAACTTTGTTTCAATGCGTTTGACTTTCATTTGATTCAAATAGCTTTATTTTAATGTGTTTGACTTTCATTTGATACAATTAGCTTTGTTGAACGTATTTGACATTCATTTGATTCAATTAGCTTTGTAGAATGTATTAGACTTTCATTTGATTCAATTAGCTTTGTTTGAATGAGTTTGACTTTCATTTGATTCAATTAGCTTTGTAGAATGTATTTGACTCTCATTTGATTCAAATAGCTTTGTTTGAATGCGTTTAACTTTCATTTGATTCAATTAGCCTTGTAGAATGCATTTCACTTTCATTTGATTTAAATAACTTTGTTTCAATGCGTTTGACTTTCATTTGATTCAAATAGCTTTATTTTAATGTGTTTGACTTTCATTTGATACAATTAGCTTTGTTGAACGTATTTGACATTCATTTGATTAAAATAGCTTTGTTTGAATGTGTTTGACTTTCATTTGATTCAATTTGCTTTGTTTGAATGTGTTTGACTTTCATTTTATTTTATTAGCTTTGTTGAATGTCTTTGACTTTCATTTGATTCAATTAGCTTTGTTTAAATGTGTTTGACTTTCATTTGATTCAATTAGCTTTGTAGAATGTATTTTACTTTTATTTGATTTAATTAGCTTTGTTTGAATGTTTTTGACTCTCATTTAATTCAAATAGATTTGTTTGAATGTGTTTCACTTTTATTTGATTCAATTAGCTTTGTAGAACATATTTGACTTTAACTTGATTCAAATAGCTTTGTTTGAATGTGTTTGACTTTCATTTGATTCAATTAGATTAGTAGAATGTATTTGACTTTCATTTGATTCAAATAGCTTTATTTGAATGTGTTTGACTTTCATTTGATTCAATTAGCTTTGTAGAATGTATTTGACTTTTATTTGATTTAATTAGCTTTGTTTGAACATGTTTGACTCTCATTTGATTCAAATAGCTTTGGTTGAATGTGTTTGAGTTTCATTTGATTCAATTAGCTTTGTAGAATGTATTTGACTTTCATTTTATTCAAATAGCTTTGTTTGAATGTGATTGAATTTCATTTGATTCAATTAGCTTTGTAGAATGCATTTCACTTTCATTTGATTTAAATAACTTTGTTTCAATGCGTTTGACTTTCATTTGATTCAATAAGCTTTGTAGAATTTATTTGACTTTCATTTGATTCAAATAGCTTTATTTGAATGTGTTTGACTTTCATTTGATTCAATTAGCTTTGTAGAATGTATTTGACATTCATTTAATTAAAATAGCTTTGTTTGAATGTGTTTGACTTTCATTTGATTCAAATAGCTTTATTTGAATGTGTTTGACTTTCATTTGATTCAATTAGCTTTGTAGAATGTATTTGACTTTCATTTGATTCAATTAGCTTTGTTTGAATGAGTTTGACTTTCATTTGATTCAATTAGCTTTGTAGAATGTATTTGACTCTCATTTGATTCAAATATCTTTGTTTGAATGCGTTTAACTTTCATTTGATTCAATTAGCTTTGTAGAATGCATTTCACTTTCATTTGATTTAAATAACTTTGTTTCAATGCGTTTGACTTTCATTTGATTCAAATAGCTTTATTTTAATGTGTTTGACTTTCATTTGATACAATTAGCTTTGTTGAACGTATTTGACATTCATTTGATTCAATTAGCTTTGTAGAATGTATTAGACTTTCATTTGATTCAATTAGCTTTGTTTGAATGAGTTTGACTTTCATTTGATTCAATTAGCTTTGTAGAATGTATTTGACTCTCATTTTATTCAAATAGCTTTGTTTGAATGCGTTTAACTTTCATTTGATTCAATTAGCCTTGTAGAATGCATTTCACTTTCATTTAATTTAAATAACTTTGTTTCAATGCGTTTGACTTTCATTTGATTCAAATAGCTTTATTTTAATGTGTTTGACTTTCATTTGATACAATTAGCTTTGTTGAACGTATTTGACATTCATTTGATTAAAATAGCTTTGTTTGAATGTGTTTGACTTTCATTTGATTCAATTTGCTTTGTTTGAATGTGTTTGACTTTCATTTGATTTTATTAGCTTTGTTGAATGTCTTTGACTTTCATTTGATTCAATTAGCTTTGTTTAAATGTGTTTGACTTTCATTTGATTCAATTAGCTTTGTAGAATGTATTTTACTTTTATTTGATTTAATTAGCTTTGTTTGAATGTTTTTGACTCTCATTTAATTCAAATAGCTTTGTTTGAATGTGTTTCACTTTTATTTGATTCAATTAGCTTTGTAGAACGTATTTGACTTTAACTTGATTCAAATAGCTTTGTTTGAATGTGTTTGACTTTCATTTGATTCAATTAGATTAGTAGAATGTATTTGACTTTCATTTGATTCAAATAGCTTTATTTGAATGTGTTTGACTTTCATTTTATTCAATTAGCTTTGTAGAATGTATTTGACTTTTATTTGATTTAATTAGCTTTGTTTGAACATGTTTGACTCTCATTTGATTCAAATAGCTTTGGTTGAATGTGTTTGAGTTTCATTTGATTCAATTAGCTTTGTAGAATGTATTTGACTTTCATTTTATTCAAATAGCTTTGTTTGAATGTGATTGAATTTCATTTGATTCAATTAGCTTTGTAGAATGCATTTCACTTTCATTTGATTTAAATAACTTTGTTTCAATGCGTTTGACTTTCATTTGATTCAATAAGCTTTGTAGAATTTATTTGACTTTCATTTGATTCAAATAGCTTTATTTGAATGTGTTTGACTTTCATTTGATTCAATTAGCTTTGTAGAATGTATTTGACATTCATTTAATTAAAATAGCTTTGTTTGAATGTGTTTGACTTTCATTTGATTCAAATAGCTTTATTTGAATGTGTTTGACTTTCATTTGATTCAATTAGCTTTGTAGAATGTATTTGACTTTCATTTGATTCAATTAGCTTTGTTTGAATGAGTTTGACTTTCATTTGATTCAATTAGCTTTGTAGAATGTATTTGACTCTCATTTGATTCAAATGTCTTTGTTTGAATGCGTTTAACTTTCATTTGATTCAATTATCTTTGTAAAATGCATTTCACTTTCATTTGATTTAAATAACTTTGTTTCAATGCGTTTGACTTTCATTTGATTCAAATAGCTTTATTTTAATGTGTTTGACTTTCATTTGATACAATTAGCTTTGTTGAACGTATTTGACATTCATTTGATTCAATTAGCTTTGTTTGAATGAGTTTGACTTTCATTTGATTCAATTAGATTTGTAGAATGTATTTGACTCTCATTTGATTCAAATAGCTTTGTTTGAATGCGTTTAACTTTCATTTGATTCAATTAGCCTTGTAGAATGCATTTCACTTTCATTTGATTTAAATAACTTTGTTTCAATGCGTTTGACTTTCATTTTATTCAAATAGCTTTATTTTAATGTGTTTAACTTTCATTTGATACAATTAGCTTTGTTGAACGTATTTGACATTCATTTGATTAAAATAGCTTTGTTTGAATGTGTTTGACTTTCATTTGATTCAATTTGCTTTGTTTGAATGTGTTTGACTTTCATTTGATTGTATTAGCTTTGTTGAATGTCTTTGACTTTCATTTGATTCAATTAGCTTTGTTTAAATGTGTTTGACTTTCATTTGATTCAATTAGCTTTGTAGAATGTATTTTACTTTTATTTTATTTAATTAGCTTTGTTTGAATGTTTTTGACTCTCATTTAATTCAAATAGCTTTGTTTGAATGTGTTTCACTTTTATTTGATTCAATTAGCTTTGTAGAACGTATTTGACTTTAATTTGATTCAAATAGCTTTGTTTGAATGTGTTTGACTTTCATTTGATCCAATTAGCTTAGTAGAATGTATTTGACTTTCATTTGATTCAAATAGCTTTGTTTGAATGTTTTTTACTTTCATTTGATTCAATTAGCTTTGTAGAATGTATTTGACTTTTATTTGATTTAATTAGCTTTGTTTGAACATGTTTGACTCTCATTTGATTCAAATAGCTTTGTTTGAATGTGTTTGAGTTTCATTTGATTCAATTAGCTTTGTAGAATGTATTTGACTTTCATTTTATTCAAATAGCTTTGTTTGAATGTGATTGAATTTCATTTGATTCAATTTGCTTTGTAGATTGCATTTCACTTTCATTTGATTTATATAGCTTTGTTTGAATGTGTTTGACTTTCATTTAAATTAAAAAGCTTTTTTTGAATGTGTTTGAATTTTATTTGATTTAAAAGGCTTTGTTTGAATGTGTTTGACTTTCATTTGATTCAATTAGTTTTGTAGAATGTATTTTACTTTTATTTGATATAATTAGCTTTGTTTGAATTTATTTGACTCTCCTTTGATTCAAATAGCTTTGTTTGAATGTGTTTGATTTTCATTTGATTCAATTAGCTTTGTAGAATGTATTTGACTTTCATTTGATTCAAATAGCTTTATTTGAATGTGTTTGACTTTCATTTGATTCAATTAGCTTTATAGAATGTATCTGACTTTCATTTGATTCAAATAGATTTATTTGAATGTGTTTGACTTTCATTTGATTCAATTAGCTTTGTAGAATGTATTTGACTTTCATTTGATTCGAAATCTTTGTTTGAATGTGTTTGACTTTCATTTGATTCAATTAGCTTTGTAGAATGTATTAGACTTTTATTTGATTTAATTAGCTTTGTTTGAATATATTTGACTCTCATTTGAATTAAATAGCTTTGTTTGAATGTGTTTGCTTTCATTTGATTCAATTAGCTTTGTAGAATGTATTTGACTTTTATTTGATTGAAATAGCTTTATTTGAATGTGTTTGACTTTCATTTGATTCAAATAACTTTGTTTGAATGTGTTTGACTTTCATTTGATCCAATTAGCTTAGTAGAATGTATTTGACTTTCATTTGATTCAAATATCTTTGTTTGAATGTTTTTGACTTTCATTTGATTCAATTAGCTTTGTAGAATGTATTTGACTCTCGTTTGATTCAAATAGCTTTGTTTGAATGCGTTTAACTTTCATTTGATTCAATTAGCTTTGTAGAATGCATTTCACTTTCATTTGATTTAAATAACTTTGTTTCAATGCGTTTGACTTTCATTTGATTCAAATAGCTTTATTTTAATGCGTTTGACTTTCATTTGATACAATTAGCTTTGTTGAACGTATTTGACATTCATTTGATTAAAATAGCTTTGTTTGAATGTGTTTGACTTTCATTTGATTCAATTTGCTTTGTTTGAATGTGTTTGACTTTCATTTGATTCTATTAGCTTTGTTGATTGTATTTGACTTTCATTTGATTCAATTAGCTTTGTTTGAATGTGTTTGACTTTCATTTGATTCAATTAGCTTTGTAAAATGTATTTGACTTTTATTTGATTTAATTAGCTTTGTTTGAATGTTTTTGACTCTCATTTAATTCAAATAACTTTGTTTGAATGTGTTTCACTTTTATTTGATTCAATTAGCTTTGTAGAACGTATTTGACTTTCATTTGATTCAAATAGCTTTGTTTGAATGTATTTGACTTTCATTTGATCCAATTAGCTTAGTAGAATGTATTGAACATTCATTTGATTCAAATATCTTTGTTTGAATGTTTTTGACTTTCATTTGATTCAATTAGCTTTGTAGAATGTATTTGACTTTCATTTGATTCGAAATCTTTGTTTGAATGTGTTTGACTTTCATTTGATTCAATTAGCTATGTTTGAATGTGTTTGACTTTAATTTAATTCAATTAGCTTTGTAGAATGTATTAGACTTTTATTTGATTTAAATAGCTTTGTTTGAATATATTTGACTCTCATTTGATTCAAATAGCTTTGTTTGAATGTGTTTGACTTTCATTTTATTCAATTAGCTTTGTAGAATGTATTTGACTTTCATTTGATTCAAATAACTTTATTTGAATGTGTTTGACTTTCATTTGATTCAATTAGCTTTGTAGAATGTATTTGACATTCATTTATTTAAAATAGCTTTGTTTGAATGTGTTTGATTTTCATTTGATTCAAATAGCTTTATTTGAATGTATTTGACTTTCATTTGATTCAATTAGCTTTGTAGAATGTATTTGACTTTCATTTGATTCAATTAGCTTTGTTTGAATGAGTTTGACTTTCATTTGATTCAATTAGCTTTGTAGAATGTATTTGACTCTCATTTGATTCAAATAGCTTTGTTTGAATGCGTTTAACTTTCATTTGATTCAATTAGCTTTGTAGAATGCATTTCACTTTCATTTGATTTAAATAACTTTGTTTCAATGCGTTTGACTTTCATTTGATTCAAATTGCTTTATTTGAATGTGTTTGACTTTCATTTGATACAATTGGCTTTGTTGAACGTATTTGACATTCATTTTATTAAAATAGCTTTGTTTGAATGTGTTTGACTTTCATTTGATTCAGTTTGCTTTGTTTGAATGTGTTTGACTTTCATTTGATTCTATTAGCTTTGTTGAATGTATTTGACTTTCATTTGATTCAATTAGCTTTGTTTGAATGTGTTTGACTTTCATTTGATTCAATTAGCTTTGTAGAATGTATTTGACTTTTATTTGATTTAATTAGCTTTGTTTGAATGTTTTCGACTCTCATTTAATTCGAATAGCTTTGTTTGAATGTGTTTCACTTTTATTTGATTCAATTAGCTTTATAGAACGTATTTGACTTTCATTTGATTCCAATAGCTTTGTTTGAATGTGTTTGACTTTCATTTGATCCAATTGGCTTAGTAGAATGTATTTGACTTTCATTTGATTCAAATAGCTTTGTTTGAATGTTTTTTACTTTCATTTGATTCAATTAGCTTTGTAGAATGTATTTGACTTTTATTTGATTTAATTAGCTTTGTTTGAACATGTTTGACTCTCATTTGATTCAAATAGCTTTGTTTGAATGTGTTTGAGTTTCATTTGATTCAATTAGCTTTGTAGAATGTATTTGACTTTCATTTTATTCAAATAGCTTTGTTTGAATGTGATTGAATTTCATTTGATTCAATTTGCTTTGTAGATTGCATTTCACTTTCATTTGATTTATATAGCTTTGTTTGAATGTGTTTGACTTTCATTTAAATTAAAAAGCTTTTTTTGAATGTGTTTGAATTTTATTTGATTTAAAAGGCTTTGTTTGAATGTGTTTGACTTTCATTTGATTCAATTAGTTTTGTAGAATGTATTTTACTTTTATTTGATTTAATTAGCTTTGTTTGAATTTATTTGACTCTCCTTTGATTCAAATAGCTTTGTTTGAATGTGTTTGATTTTCATTTGATTCAATTAGCTTTGTAGAATGTATTTGACTTTCATTTGATTCAAATAGCTTTATTTGAATGTGTTTGACTTTCATTTGATTCAATTAGCTTTATAGAATGTATCTGACTTTCATTTGATTCAAATAGATTTATTTGAATGTGTTTGACTTTCATTTGATTCAATTAGCTTTGTAGAATGTATTTGACTTTCATTTGATTCGAAATCTTTGTTTGAATGTGTTTGACTTTCATTTGATTCAATTAGTTTTGTAGAATGTATTTTACTTTTATTTGATATAATTAGCTTTGTTTGAATTTATTTGACTCTCCTTTGATTCAAATAGCTTTGTTTGAATGTGTTTGATTTTCATTTGATTCAATTAGCTTTGTAGAATGTATTTGACTTTCATTTGATTCAAATAGCTTTATTTGAATGTGTTTGACTTTCATTTGATCCAATTGGCTTAGTAGAATGTATTTGACTTTCATTTGATTCAAATAGCTTTGTTTGAATGTTTTTTACTTTCATTTGATTCAATTAGCTTTGTAGAATGTATTTGACTTTTATTTGATTTAATTAGCTTTGTTTGAACATGTTTGACTCTCATTTGATTCAAATAGCTTTGTTTGAATGTGTTTGAGTTTCATTTGATTCAATTAGCTTTGTAGAATGTATTTGACTTTCATTTTATTCAAATAGCTTTGTTTGAATGTGATTGAATTTCATTTGATTCAATTTGCTTTGTAGATTGCATTTCACTTTCATTTGATTTATATAGCTTTGTTTGAATGTGTTTGACTTTCATTTAAATTAAAAAGCTTTTTTTTGAATGTGTTTGAATTTTATTTGATTTAAAAGGCTTTGTTTGAATGTGTTTGACTTTCATTTGATTCAATTAGTTTTGTAGAATGTATTTTACTTTTATTTGATTTAATTAGCTTTGTTTGAATTTATTTGACTCTCCTTTGATTCAAATAGCTTTGTTTGAATGTGTTTGATTTTCATTTGATTCAATTAGCTTTGTAGAATGTATTTGACTTTCATTTGATTCAAATAGCTTTATTTGAATGTGTTTGACTTTCATTTGATTCAATTAGCTTTATAGAATGTATCTGACTTTCATTTGATTCAAATAGATTTATTTGAATGTGTGACTTTCATTTGATTCAATTAGCTTTGTAGAATGTATTTGACTTTCATTTGATTCGAAATCTTTGTTTGAATGTGTTTGACTTTCATTTGATTCAATTAGCTTTGTAGAATGTATTAGACTTTTATTTGATTTAATTAGCTTTGTTTGAATGTATTTGACTCTCATTTGAATTAAATAGCTTTGTTTGAATGTGTTTGACTTTCATTTGATTCAATTAGCTTTGTAGAATGTATTTGACTTTTATTTGATTGAAATAGCTTTATTTGAATGTGTTTGACTTTCATTTGATTCAAATAACTTTGTTTGAATGTGTTTGACTTTCATTTGATCCAATTATCTTAGTAGAATGTATTTAACTTTCATTTGATTCAAATATCTTTGTTTGAATGTTTTTGACTTTCATTTGATTCAATTAGCTTTGTAGAATGTATTTGACTCTCGTTTGATTCAAATAGCTTTGTTTGAATGCGTTTAACTTTCATTTTATTCAATTAGCTTTGTAGAATGCATTTCACTTTCATTTGATTTAAATAACTTTGTTTCAATGCGTTTGACTTTCATTTGATTCAAATATCTTTATTTTAATGTGTTTGACTTTCATTTGATACAATTAGCTTTGTTGAACGTATTTGACATTCATTTGATTAAAATAGCTTTGTTTGAATGTGTTTGACTTTCATTTGATTCAATTTGCTTTGTTTGAATGTGTTTGACTTTCATTTGATTCTATTAGCTTTGTTGAATGTATTTGACTTTCATTTGATTCAATTAGCTTTGTTTGAATGTGTTTGACTTTCATTTGATTCAATTAGCTTTGTAAAATGTATTTGACTTTTTTTTGATTTAATTAGCTTTGTTTGAATGTTTTTGACTCTCATTTAATTCAAATAACTTTGTTTGAATGTGTTTCACTTTTATTTGATTAAATTAGCTTTGTAGAACGTATTTGACTTTCATTTGATTCAAATAGCTTTGTTTGAATGTATTTGACTTTCATTTGATCCAATTAGCTTAGTAGAATGTATTGAACATTCATTTGATTCAAATATCTTTGTTTGAATGTTTTTGACTTTCATTTGATTCAATTAGCTTTGTAGAATGTATTTGACTTTCATTTGATTCGAAATCTTTGTTTGAATGTGTTTGACTTTCATTTGATTCAATTAGCTTTGTTTGAATGTATTTGACTTTAATTTAATTCAATTAGCTTTGTAGAATGTATTAGACTTTTATTTGATTTAAATAGCTTTGTTTGAATTTATTTGACTCTCATTTGATTCAAATAGCTTTGTTTGAATGTGTTTGACTTTCATTTGATTCAATTAGCTTTGTAGAATGTATTTGACTTTCATTTGATTCAAATATCTTTGTTTGAATGTATTTGACTTTCATTTGATTCAATTAGCTTTGTAGAATGTATTTGACTCTCGTTTGATTCAAATAGCTTTGTTTGAATGCGTTTAACTTTCATTTGATTCAATTAGCTTTGTAGAATGCATTTCACTTTCATTTGATTTAAATAACTTTGGTTCAATGCGTTTGACTTTCATTTGATTCAAATTGCTTTATTTGAATGTGTTTGACTTTCATTTGATACAATTGGCTTTGTTGAACGTATTTGACATTCATTTTATTAAAATAGCTTTGTTTGAATGTGTTTGACTTTCATTTGATTCAGTTTGCTTTGTTTGAATGTGTTTGACTTTCATTTGATTCTATTAGCTTTGTTGAATGTATTTGACTTTCATTTGATTCAATTAGCTTTGTTTGAATGTGTTTGACTTTCATTTGATTCAATTAGCTTTGTAGAATGTATTTGACTTTTATTTGATTTAATTAGCTTTGTTTGAATGTTTTCGACTCTCATTTAATTCGAATAGCTTTGTTTGAATGTGTTTCACTTTTATTTGATTCAATTAGCTTTATAGAACGTATTTGACTTTCATTTGATTCCAATAGCTTTGTTTGAATGTGTTTGACTTTCATTTGATCCAATTGGCTTAGTAGAATGTATTTGACTTTCATTTGATTCAAATAGCTTTGTTTGAATGTTTTTTACTTTCATTTGATTCAATTAGCTTTGTAGAATGTATTTGACTTTTATTTGATTTAATTAGCTTTGTTTGAACATGTTTGACTCTCATTTGATTCAAATAGCTTTGTTTGAATGTGTTTGAGTTTCATTTGATTCAATTAGCTTTGTAGAATGTATTTGACTTTCATTTTATTCAAATAGCTTTGTTTGAATGTGATTGAATTTCATTTGATTCAATTTGCTTTGTAGATTGCATTTCACTTTCATTTGATTTATATAGCTTTGTTTGAATGTGTTTGACTTTCATTTAAATTAAAAAGCTTTTTTTGAATGTGTTTGAATTTTATTTGATTTAAAAGGCTTTGTTTGAATGTGTTTGACTTTCATTTGATTCAATTAGTTTTGTAGAATGTATTTTACTTTTATTTGATTTAATTAGCTTTGTTTGAATTTATTTGACTCTCCTTTGATTCAAATAGCTTTGTTTGAATGTGTTTGATTTTCATTTGATTCAATTAGCTTTGTAGAATGTATTTGACTTTCATTTGATTCAAATAGCTTTATTTGAATGTGTTTGACTTTCATTTGATTCAATTAGCTTTATAGAATGTATCTGACTTTCATTTGATTCAAATAGATTTGTTTGAATGTGTTTGACTTTCATTTGATTCAATTAGCTTTGTAGAATGTATTTGACTTTCATTTGATTCGAAATCTTTGTTTGAATGTGTTTGACTTTCATTTGATTCAATTAGTTTTGTAGAATGTATTTTACTTTTATTTGATATAATTAGCTTTGTTTGAATTTATTTGACTCTCCTTTGATTCAAATAGCTTTGTTTGAATGTGTTTGATTTTCATTTGATTCAATTAGCTTTGTAGAATGTATTTGACTTTCATTTGATTCAAATAGCTTTATTTGAATGTGTTTGACTTTCATTTGATTCAATTAGCTTTATAGAATGTATCTGACTTTCATTTGATTCAAATAGATTTATTTGAATGTGTTTGACTTTCATTTGATTCAATTAGCTTTGTAGAATGTATTTGACTTTCATTTGATTCGAAATCTTTGTTTGAATGTGTTTGACTTTCATTTGATTCAATTAGCTTTGTAGAATGTATTAGACTTTTATTTGATTTAATTAGCTTTGTTTGAATATATTTGACTCTCATTTGAATTAAATAGCTTTGTTTGAATGTGTTTGACTTTCATTTGATTCAATTAGCTTTGTAGAATGTATTTGACTTTTATTTGATTGAAATAGCTTTATTTGAATGTGTTTGACTTTCATTTGATTCAAATAACTTTGTTTGAATGTGTTTTACTTTCATTTGATCCAATTAGCTTAGTAGAATGTATTTGACTTTCATTTGATTCAAATATCTTTGTTTGAATGTTTTTGACTTTCATTTGATTCAATTAGCTTTGTAGAATGTATTTGACTCTCGTTTGATTCAAATAGCTTTGTTTGAATGCGTTTAACTTTCATTTGATTCAATTAGCTTTGTAGAATGCATTTCACTTTCATTTGATTTAAATAACTTTGTTTCAATGCGTTTGACTTTCATTTGATTCAAATAGCTTTATTTTAATGCGTTTGACTTTCATTTGATACAATTAGCTTTGTTGAACGTATTTGACATTCATTTGATTAAAATAGCTTTGTTTGAATGTGTTTGGCTTTCATTTGATTCAATTTGCTTTGTTTGAATGTGTTTGACTTTCATTTGATTCTATTAGCTTTGTTGAATGTATTTGACTTTCATTTGATTCTATTAGCTTTGTTTGAATGTGTTTGACTTTCATTTGATTCAATTAGCTTTGTAAAATGTATTTGACTTTTATTTGATTTAATTAGCTTTGTTTGAATGTTTTTGACTCTCATTTAATTCAAATAACTTTGTTTGAATGTGTTTCACTTTTATTTGATTCAATTAGCTTTGTAGAACGTATTTGACTTTCATTTGATTCAAATAGCTTTGTTTGAATGTATTTGACTTTCATTTGATCCAATTAGCTTAGTAGAATGTATTGAACATTCATTTGATTCAAATATCTTTGTTTGAATGTTTTTGACTTTCATTTGATTCAATTAGCTTTGTAGAATGTATTTGACTTTCATTTGATTCGAAATCTTTGT
Source organism: Chenopodium quinoa (assembly GCF_001683475.1). NCBI lineage: Eukaryota > Viridiplantae > Streptophyta > Magnoliopsida > Caryophyllales > Amaranthaceae > Chenopodium > Chenopodium quinoa. The sequence goes on along the minus strand of NW_018742218.1, from coordinate 21,091 downwards.
TTGAATGTGTTTGACTTTCATTTGATTCAATTAGCTTTGTTTGAATGTGTTTGACTTTAATTTAATTCAATTAGCTTTGTAGAATGTATTAGACTTTTATTTGATTTAAATAGCTTTGTTTGAATATATTTGACTCTCATTTGATTCAAATAGCTTTGTTTGAATGTGTTTGACTTTCATTTGATTCAATTAGCTTTGTAGAATGTATTTGACTTTCATTTGATTCAAATAACTTTATTTGAATGTGTTTGACTTTCATTTGATTCAATTAGCTTTGTAGAATGTATTTGACATTCATTTATTTAAAATAGCTTTGTTTGAATGTGTTTGATTTTCATTTGATTCAAATAGCTTTATTTGAATGTGTTTGACTTTCATTTGATTCAATTAGCTTTGTAGAATGTATTTGACTTTCATTTGATTCAATTAGCTTTGTTTGAATGAGTTTGACTTTCATTTGATTCAATTAGCTTTGTAGAATGTATTTGACTCTCATTTGATTCAAATAGCTTTGTTTGAATGCGTTTAACTTTCATTTGATTCAATTAGCTTTGTAGAATGCATTTCACTTTCATTTGATTTAAATAACTTTGTTTCAATGCGTTTGACTTTCATTTGATTCAAATTGCTTTATTTGAATGTGTTTGACTTTCATTTGATACAATTGGCTTTGTTGAACGTATTTGACATTCATTTTATAAAAATAGCTTTGTTTGAATGTGTTTGACTTTCATTTGATTCAGTTTGCTTTGTTTGAATGTGTTTGACTTTCATTTGATTCTATTAGCTTTGTTGAATGTATTTGACTTTCATTTGATTCAATTAGCTTTCTTTGAATGTGTTTGACTTTCATTTGATTCAATTAGCTTTGTAGAATGTATTTGACTTTTATTTGATTAAATTAGCTTTGTTTGAATGTTTTCGACTCTCATTTAATTCGAATAGCTTTGTTTGAATGTGTTTCACTTTTATTTGATTCAATTAGCTTTATAGAACGTATTTGACTTTCATTTGATTCCAATAGCTTTGTTTGAATGTGTTTGACTTTCATTTGATCCAATTGGCTTAGTAGAATGTATTTGACTTTCATTTGATTCAAATAGCTTTGTTTGAATGTTTTTTACTTTCATTTGATTCAATTAGCTTTGTAGAATGTATTTGACTTTTATTTGATTTAATTAGCTTTGTTTGAACATGTTTGACTCTCATTTGATTCAAATAGCTTTGTTTGAATGTGTTTGAGTTTCATTTGATTCAATTAGCTTTGTAGAATGTATTTGACTTTCATTTTATTCAAATAGCTTTGTTTGAATGTGATTGAATTTCATTTGATTCAATTTGCTTTGTAGATTGCATTTCACTTTCATTTGATTTATATAGCTTTGTTTGAATGTGTTTGACTTTCATTTAAATTAAAAAGCTTTTTTTGAATGTGTTTGAATTTTATTTGATTTAAAAGGCTTTGTTTGAATGTGTTTGACTTTCATTTGATTCAATTAGTTTTGTAGAATGTATTTTACTTTTATTTGATTTAATTAGCTTTGTTTGAATTTATTTGACTCTCCTTTGATTCAAATAGCTTTGTTTGAATGTGTTTGATTTTCATTTGATTCAATTAGCTTTGTAGAATGTATTTGACTTTCATTTGATTCAAATAGCTTTATTTGAATGTGTTTGACTTTCATTTGATTCAATTAGCTTTATAGAATGTATCTGACTTTCATTTGATTCAAATAGATTTATTTGAATGTGTTTGACTTTCATTTGATTCAATTAGCTTTGTAGAATGTATTTGACTTTCATTTGATTCGAAATCTTTGTTTGAATGTGTTTGACTTTCATTTGATTCAATTAGCTTTGTAGAATGTATTAGACTTTTATTTGATTTAATTAGCTTTGTTTGAATGTATTTGACTCTCATTTGAATTAAATAGCTTTGTTTGAATGTGTTTGACTTTCATTTGATTCAATTAGCTTTGTAGAATGTATTTGACTTTTATTTGATTGAAATAGCTTTATTTGAATGTGTTTGACTTTCATTTGATTCAAATAACTTTGTTTGAATGTGTTTGACTTTCATTTGATCCAATTATCTTAGTAGAATGTATTTAACTTTCATTTGATTCAAATATCTTTGTTTGAATGTTTTTGACTTTCATTTGATTCAATTAGCTTTGTAGAATGTATTTGACTCTCGTTTGATTCAAATAGCTTTGTTTGAATGCGTTTAACTTTCATTTGATTCAATTAGCTTTGTAGAATGCATTTCACTTTCATTTGATTTAAATAACTTTGTTTCAATGCGTTTGACTTTCATTTGATTCAAATATCTTTATTTTAATGCGTTTGACTTTCATTTGATACAATTAGCTTTGTTGAACGTATTTGACATTGATTTGATTAAAATAGCTTTGTTTGAATGTGTTTGACTTTCATTTGATTCAATTTGCTTTGTTTGAATGTGTTTGACTTTCATTTGATTCTATTAGCTTTGTTGAATGTATTTGACTTTCATTTGATTCAATTAGCTTTGTTTGAATGTGTTTGACTTTCATTTGATTCAATTAGCTTTGTAAAATGTATTTGACTTTTATTTGATTTAATTAGCTTTGTTTGAATGTTTTTGACTCTCATTTAATTCAAATAACTTTGTTTGAATGTGTTTCACTTTTATTTGATTAAATTAGCTTTGTAGAACGTATTTGACTATCATTTGATTCAAATAGCTTTGTTTGAATGTATTTGACTTTCATTTGATCCAATTAGCTTAGTAGAATGTATTGGACATTCATTTGAATCAAATATCTTTGTTTGAATGTTTTTGACTTTCATTTGATTCAATTAGCTTCGTAGAATGTATTTGACTTTCATTTGATTCGAAATCTTTGTTTGAATGTGTTTGACTTTCATTTGATTCAATTAGCTTTGTTTGAATGTGTTTGACTTTAATTTAATTCAATTAGCTTTGTAGAATGTATTAGACTTTTATTTGATTTAAATAGCTTTGTTTGAATTTATTTGACACTCATTTGATTCAAATAGCTTTGTTTGAATGTGTTTGACTTTCATTTGATTCAATTAGCTTTGTAGAATGTATTTGACTTTCATTTGATTCAAATATCTTCGTTTGAATGTTTTTGACTTTCATTTGATTCAATTAGCTTTGTAGAATGTATTTGACTCTCGTTTGATTCAAATAGCTTTGTTTGAATGCGTTTAACTTTCATTTGATTCAATTAGCTTTGTAGAATGCATTTCACTTTCTTTTGATTTAAATAACTTTGTTTCAATGCGTTTGACTTTCATTTGATTCAAATAGCTTTATTTTAATGCGTTTGACTTTCATTTGATACAATTAGCTTTGTTGAACGTATTTGACATTCATTTGATTAAAATAGCTTTGTTTGAATGTGTTTGACTTTCATTTGATTCAGTTTGCTTTGTTTGAATGTGTTTGACTTTCATTTGATTCTATTAGCTTTGTTGAATGTATTTGACTTTCATTTGATTCAATTAGCTTTGTTTGAATGTGTTTGACTTTCATTTGATTCAATTAGCTTTGTAGAATGTATTTGACTTTTATTTGATTTAATTAGCTTTGTTTGAATGTTTTCGACTCTCATTTAATTCGAATAGCTTTGTTTGAATGTGTTTCACTTTTATTTGATTCAATTAGCTTTATAGAACGTATTTGACTTTCATTTGATTCCAATTTCTTTGTTTGAATGTGTTTGACTTTCATTTGATCCAATTGGCTTAGTAGAATGTATTTGACTTTCATTTGATTCAAATAGCTTTGTTTGAATCTTTTTTACTTTCATTTGATTCAATTAGCTTTGTAGAACGTATTTGACTTTTATTTGAATTAATTAGCTTTGTTTGAACATGTTTGACTCTCATTATTTTCAAATAGCTTTGTTTGAATGTGTTTGAGTTTCATTTGATTCAAATAGCTTTGTTTGAATGTGATTGAATTTCATTTGATTCAATTTGCTTTGTAGATTGCATTTCACTTTCATTTGATTTATATAGCTTTGTTTGAATGTGTTTGACTTTCATTTAAATTAAAAAGCTTTTTTTGAATGTGTTTGACTTTTATTTTATTTAAAAGGCTTTGTTTGAATGTGTTTGACTTTCATTTGATTCAATTAGCTTTGTAGAATGTATTTTACTTTTATTTGATTTAATTAGCTTTGTTTGGATTTATTTGACTCTCCTTTGATTGAAATAGCTTTGTTTGAATGTGTTTGACTTTCATTTGATTCAATTAGCTGTGTAGAATGTATTTGACTTTCATTTGATTCAAATAGCTTTATTTGAATGTGTTTGACTTTCATATGATTCAATTAGCTTTTTAGAATGTATTTGACTTTCATTTGATTCAAAATCTTTGTTTGAATGTGTTTGACTTTCATTTGATTCAAATAGCTTTGTTTGAATGTGTTTGACTTTCATTTGATTCAATTAGCTTTGTAGAATGTATTTGACTTTCATTTGATTCAAATAGCTTTGTTTGAATGTGTTTGACTTTCATTTGATTCAATTAGCTTTGTAGAATGTATTTAACTGTCATTTGATTCAAATAGCTTTGTTTGAATGTGTTTGAATTTCATTTAATTCAATTTGCTTTGTAGAATGCATTTCACCTTCATTTGATTTATATAGCTTTGTTTGAATGTGTTTGACTATCATTTAAATTAAAAAGCTTTTTTTGAATGTGTTTGACTTTCATTTGATTTAAAAGGCTTTGTTTGAATGTGTTTGACTTTCATTTGATGCAATTAGCTTTGTAGAATGTATTTTACTTTTATTTGATTTAATTAGCTTTGTTTGAATTTATGTGACTCTCATTTGATTCAAATAGCTTTGTTTGAATGTGTTTGACTTTCATTTGATTCAATTAGCTTTGTAGAATGTATTTGACTTTCATTTGATTAAAATAGCTTTATTTGGATGTGTTTGACTTTCATTTGATTCAATTAGCTTTGTAGAATGTATTTGACATTCATTTAATTAAAATAGCTTTGTTTGAATGTGTTTGACTTTCATTTGATTCAAATAGCTTTATTTTAATGTGTTTGACTTTCATTTGATTCAATTAGCTTTGTAGAATGTATTTGACTTTCATTTGATTCAATTAGCTTTGTTTGAATGAGTTTGACTTTCATTTGATTCAATTAGCTTTGTAGAATGTATTTGACTCTCATTTGATTCAAATAGCTTTTTTTGAATGCGTTTAACTTTCATTTGATTCAATTAGCCTTGTAGAATGCATTTCACTTTCATTTGATTTAAATAACTTTGTTTCAATGCGTTTGACTTTCATTTGATTCAAATAGCTTTATTTTAATGTGTTTGACTTTCATTTGATACAATTAGCTTTGTTGAACATATTTGACATTCATTTGATTAAAATAGCTTTGTTTGAATGTGTTTGACTTTCATTTGATTCAATTTGCTTTGTTTGAATGTGTTTGACTTTCATTTGATTCTATTAGCTTTGTTGAATGTATTTGACTGTCATTTGATTCAAATAGCTTTGTTTGAATGTGTTTGAATTTCATTTAATTCAATTTGCTTTGTAGAATGCATTTCACCTTCATTTTATTTATATAGCTTTGTTTGAATGTGTTTGACTATCATTTAAATTAAAAAGCTTTTTTTGAATGTGTTTGACTTTCATTTGATTTAAAAGGCTTTGCTTGAATGTGTTTGACTTTCATTTGATGCAATTAGCTTTGTAGAATGTATTTTACTTTTATTTGATTTAATTAGCTTTGTTTGAATTTATTTGACTCTCATTTGATTCAAATAGCTTTGTTTGAATGTGTTTGACTTTCATTTGATTCAATTAGCTTTGTAGAATGTATTTGACTTTCATTTGATTCAAATAGCTTTATTTGAATGTGTTTGACTTTCATTTGATTCAATTAGCTTTGTAGAATGTATTTGACATTCATTTAATTAAATTAGCTTTGTTTGAATGTGTTTGACTTTCATTTGATTCAAATAGCTTTATTTGAATGTGTTTGACTTTCATTTGATTCAATTAGCTTTGTAGAATGTATTTGACTTTCATTTGATTCAATTAGCTTTGTTTGAATGAGTTTGACTTTCATTTGATTCAATTAGCTTTGTAGAATGTATTTGACTCTCATTTGATTCAAATAGCTTTGTTTGAATGCGTTTAACTTTCATTTGATTCAATTAGCTTTGTAGAATGCATTTCACTTTCATTTGATTTAAATAACTTTGTTTCAATGCGTTTGACTTTCATTTGATTCAAATAGCTTTACTTTAATGTGTTTGACTTTCATTTGATATAATTAGCTTTGTTGAACGTATTTGACATTCATTTGATTACAATAGCTTTGTTTGAATGTGTTTGACTGTCATTTGATTCAATTTGCTTTGTTTGAATGTGTTTGACTTTCATTTGATTATATTAGCTTTGTTGAATGTATTTGACTTTCATTTGATTCAATTAGCTTTGTTTGAATGTGTTTGACTTTCATTTGATTCAATTAGCTTTGTAGAACGTATTTGACTTTTATTTGATTTAATTAGCTTTGTTTGAATGTTTTTTACTCTCATTTAATTCAAATAGCTTTGTTTGAATGTGTTTCACTTTTATTTGATTCAATTAGCTTTGTAGAACGTATTTGACTTTCATTTGATTCAAATAGCTTTGTTTGAATGTATTTGACTTTCATTTGATCCAATTAGCTTAGTAGAATGTATTGGACATTCATTTGATTCAAATATCTTTGTTTGAATGTTTTTGACTTTCATTTGATTCAATTAGCTTTGTAGAATGTATTTGACTTTCATTTGATTCGAAATCTTTGTTTGAATGTGTTTGACTTTCATTTGATTCAATTAGCTTTGTTTGAATGTGTTTGACTTTAATTTAATTCAATTAGCTTTGTAGAATGTATTAGACTTTTATTTGATTTAAATAGCTTTGTTTGAATATATTTGACTCTCATTTGATTCAAATAGCTTTGTTTGAATGTGTTTGACTTTCATTTGATTCAATTAGCTTTGTAGAATGTATTTGACTTTCATTTGATTCAAATAACTTTATTTGAATGTGTTTGACTTTCATTTGATTCAATTAGCTTTGTAGAATGTATTTGACATTCATTTATTTAAAATAGCTTTGTTTGAATGTGTTTGATTTTCATTTGATTCAAATAGCTTTATTTGAATGTGTTTGACTTTCATTTGATTCAATTAGCTTTGTAGAATGTATTTGACTTTCATTTGATTCAATTAGCTTTGTTTGAATGAGTTTGACTTTCATTTGATTCAATTAGCTTTGTAGAATGTATTTGACTCTCATTTGATTCAAATAGCTTTGTTTGAATGCGTTTAACTTTCATTTGATTCAATTAGCTTTGTAGAATGCATTTCACTTTCATTTGATTTAAATAACTTTGTTTCAATGCGTTTGACTTTCATTTGATTCAAATTGCTTTATTTGAATGTGTTTGACTTTCATTTGATACAATTAGCTTTGTTGAACGTATTTGACATTCATTTGATTAAAATAGCTTTGTTTGAATGTGTTTGACTTTCATTTGATTCAGTTTGCTTTGTTTGAATGTGTTTGACTTTCATTTGATTCTATTAGCTTTGTTGAATGTATTTGACTTTCATTTGATTCAATTAGCTTTGTTTGAATGTGTTTGACTTTCATTTGATTCAATTAGCTTTGTAGAATGTATTTGACTTTTATTTGATTTAATTAGCTTTGTTTGATTGTTTTCGACTCTCATTTAATTCGAATAGCTTTGTTTGAATGTGTTTCACTTTTATTTGATTCAATTAGCTTTATAGAACGTATTTGACTTTCATTTGATTCCAATAGCTTTGTTTGAATGTGTTTGACTTTCATTTGATCTAATTGGCTTAGTAGAATGTATTTGACTTTCATTTGATTCAAATAGCTTTGTTTGAATGTTTTTTACTTTCATTTGATTCAATTAGCTTTGTAGAATGTATTTGACTTTTATTTGATTTAATTAGCTTTGTTTGAACATGTTTGACTCTCATTTGATTTAAATAGCTTTGTTTGAATGTGTTTGAGTTTCATTTGATTCAATTAGCTTTGTAGAATGTATTTGACTTTCATTTTATTCAAATAGCTTTGTTTGAATGTGATTGAATTTCATTTGATTCAATTTGCTTTGTAGATTGCATTTCACTTTCATTTGATTTATATAGCTTTGTTTGAATGTGTTTGACTTTCATTTAAATTAAAAAGCTTTTTTTGAATGTGTTTAAATTTTATTTGATTTAAAAGGCTTTGTTTGAATGTGTTTGACTTTCATTTGATTCAATTAGTTTTGTAGAATGTATTTTACTTTTATTTGATTTAATTAGCTTTGTTTGAATTTATTTGACTCTCCTTTGATTCAAATAGCTTTGTTTGAATGTGTTTGATTTTCATTTGATTCAATTAGCTTTGTAGAATGTATTTGACTTTCATTTGATTCAAATAGCTTTATTTGAATGTGTTTGACTTTCATTTGATTCAATTAGCTTTATAGAATGTATCTGACTTTCATTTGATTCAAATAGATTTATTTGAATGTGTTTGACTTTCATTTGATTCAATTAGCTTTGTAGAATGTATTTGGCTTTCATTTGATTCGAAATCTTTGTTTGAATGTGTTTGACTTTCATTTGATTCAATTAGCTTTGTAGAATGTATTAGACTTTTATTTGATTTAATTAGCTTTGTTTGAATGTATTTGACTCTCATTTGAATTAAATAGCTTTGTTTGAATATGTTTGACTTTCATTTGATTCAATTATCTTTGTAGAATGTATTTGACTTTTATTTGATTGAAATAGCTTTATTTGAATGTGTTTGACTTTCATTTGATTCAAATAACTTTGTTTGAATGTGTTTGACTTTCATTTGATCCAATTAGCTTAGTAGAATGTATTTGACTTTCATTTGATTCAAATATCTTTGTTTGAATGTTTTTTACTTTCATTTGATTCAATTAGCTTTGTAGAATGTATTTGACTCTCGTTTGATTCAAATAGCTTTGTTTGAATGCGTTTAACTTTCATTTGATTCAATTAGCTTTGTAGAATGCATTTCACTTTCATTTGATTTAAATAACTTTGTTTCAATGTGTTTGACTTTCATTTGATTCAAATAGCTTTATTTTAATGCGTTTGACTTTCATTTGATACAATTAGCTTTGTTGAACGTATTTGACATTCATTTGATTAAAATAGCTTTGTTTGAATGTGTTTGACTTTCATTTGATTCAATTTGCTTTGTTTGAATGTGTTTAACTTTCATTTGAATCTATTAGCTTTGTTGAATGTATTTGACTTTCATTTGATTCAATTAGCTTTGTTTGAATGTGTTTGACTTTCATTTGATTCAATTAGCTTTGTAAAATGTATTTGACTTTTATTTGATTTAATTAGCTTTGTTTGAATGTTTTTGACTCTCATTTAATTCAAATAACTTTGTTTGAATGTGTTTCACTTTTATTTGATTCAATTAGCTTTGTAGAACGTATTTGACTTTCATTTGATTCAAATAGCTTTGTTTGAATGTATTTGACTTTCATTTGATCCAATTAGCTTAGTAGAATGTATTGGACATTCATTTGATTCAAATATCTTTGTTTGAATGTTTTTGACTTTCATTTGATTCAATTAGCTTTGTAGAATGTATTTGACTTTCATTTGATTCGAAATCTTTGTTTGAATGTGTTTGACTTTCATTTGATTCAATTAGCTTTGTTTGAATATGTTTGACTTTAATTTAATTCAATTAGCTTTGTAGAATGTATTAGACTTTTATTTGATTTAAATAGCTTTGTTTGAATATATTTGACTCTCATTTGATTCAAATAGCTTTGTTTGAATGTGTTTGACTTTCATTTGATTCAATTAGCTTTGTAGAATGTATTTGACTTTCATTTGATTCAAATAACTTTATTTGAATGTGTTTGACTTTCATTTGATTCAATTAGCTTTGTAGAATGTATTTGACATTCATTTATTTAAAATAGCTTTGTTTGAATGTGTTTGATTTTCATTTGATTCAAATAGCTTTATTTGAATGTGTTTGACTTTCATTTGATTCAATTAGCTTTGTAGAATGTATTTGACTCTCATTTGATTCAAATAGCTTTGTTTGAATGCGTTTAACTTTCATTTGATTCAATTAGCCTTGTAGAATGCATTTCACTTTCATTTGATTTAAATAACTTTGTTTCAATGCGTTTGACTTTCATTTGATTCAAATAGCTTTATTTTAATGTGTTTGACTTTCATTTGATACAATTAGCTTTGTTGAACATATTTGACATTCATTTGATTAAAATAGCTTTGTTTGAATGTGTTTGACTTTCATTTGATTCAATTTGCTTTGTTTGAATGTGTTTGACTTTCATTTGATTCTATTAGCTTTGTTGAATGTATTTGACTGTCATTTGATTCAAATAGCTTTGTTTGAATGTGTTTTAATTTCATTTAATTTAATTTGCTTTGTAGAATGCATTTCACCTTCATTTTATTTATATAGCTTTGTTTGAATGTGTTTGACTATCATTTAAATTAAAAAGCTTTTTTTGAATGTGTTTGACTTTCATTTGATTTAAAAGGCTTTGCTTGAATGTGTTTGACTTTCATTTGATGCAATTAGCTTTGTAGAATGTATTTTACTTTTATTTGATTTAATTAGCTTTGTTTGAATTTATTTGACTCTCATTTGATTCAAATAGCTTTGTTTGAATGTGTTTGACTTTCATTTGATTCAATTAGCTTTGTAGAATGTATTTGACTTTCATTTGATTCAAATAGCTTTATTTGAATGTGTTTGACTTTCATTTGATTCAATTGGCTTTGTAGAATGTATTTGACATTCATTTAATTAAATTAGCTTTGTTTGAATGTGTTTGACTTTCATTTGATTCAAATAGCTTTGTTTGAATGTTTTTGACTTTCATTTGATTCAATTAGCTTTGTAGAATGTATTTGACTTTTATTTGATTTAATTAGCTTTGTTTGAACATGTTTGACTCTCATTTGATTCAAATAGCTTTGTTTGAATGTGATTGAATTTCATTTGATTCAATTTGCTTTGTAGATTGCATTTCACTTTCATTTGATTTTTATAGCTTTGTTTGAATGTGTTTGACTTTCATTTAAATTAAAAAGCTTTTTTTGAATGTGTTTGACTTTTATTTGATTTAAAAGGCTTTGTTTGAATGTGTCTGACTTTCATTTGATTCAATTAGCTTTGTAAAATGTATTTTACTTTTATTTGATTTAATTAGCTTTGTTTGAATTTATTTGACTCTCCTTTGATTCAAATAGCTTTGTTTGAATGTGTTTGACTTTCATTTGATTTAATTAGCTTTGTAGAATGTATTTGACTTTCATTTGATTCAAATAGCTTTATTTGAATGTGTTTGACTTTCATTTGATTCAATTAGCTTTGTAGAATGTATTTGACTTTCATTTGATTCAAAATCTTTGTTTGAATGTGTTTGACTTTCATTTGATTCAAATAGCTTTGTTTGAATGTGTTTGACTTTCATTTGATTCAATTAGCTTTGTAGAATGTATTTGACTTTCATTTGATTCAAATAGCTTTTTTTGAATGTGTTTGACTTTCATTTGATTCAAATAGCTTTGTAGAATGTATTTGACTGTCATTTGATTCAAATAGCTTTGTTTGAATGTGTTTGAATTTCATTTAATTCAATTTGCTTTGTAGAATGCATTTCACTTTCATTTGATTTATATAGCTTTGTTTGAATGTGTTTGACTATCATTTAAATTAAAAAGCTTTTTTTGAATGTGTTTGACTTTCATTTGATTTAAAAGGATTTGTTTGAATGTGTTTGACTCTCATTTGATTCAAATAGCTTTGTTTGAATGTGTTTGACTTTCATTTGATTCAATTAGCTTTGTAGAATGTATTTGACTTTCATTTGATTAAAATAGCTTTATTTGGATGTGTTTGACTTTCATTTGATTCAATTAGCTTAGTAGAATGTATTTGACATTCATTTAATTAAAATAGCTTTGTTTGAATGTTTTTGACTTTCATTTGATTCAAATAGCTTTATTTGAATGTGTTTGACTTTCATTTGATTCAATTAGCTTTGTAGAATGTAATTGACTTTTATTTGATTCAATTAGCTTTGTTTGAATGAGTTTGACTTTCATTTGATTCAATTAGCTTTGTAGAATGTATTTGACTCTCATTTGATTCAAATAGCTTTTTTTGAATGCGTTTAACTTTCATTTGATTCAATTAGCCTTGTAGAATGCATTTCACTTTCATTTGATTTAAATAACTTTGTTTCAATGCGTTTGACTTTCATTTGATTCAAATAGCTTTATTTTAATGTGTTTGACTTTCATTTGATACAATTAGCTTTGTTGAACATATTTGACATTCATTTGATTAAAATAGCTTTGTTTGAATGTGTTTGACTTTCATTTGATTCAATTTGCTTTGTTTGAATGTGTTTGACTTTCATTTGATTCTATTAGCTTTGTTGAATGTATTTGACTGTCATTTGATTCAAATAGCTTTGTTTGAATGTGTTTGAATTTCATTTAATTCAATTTGCTTTGTAGAATGCATTTCACCTTCATTTTATTTATACAGCTTTGTTTGAATGTGTTTGACTATCATTTAAATTAAAAAGCTTTTTTTGAATGTGTTTGACTTTCATTTGATTTAAAAGGCTTTGCTTGAATGTGTTTGACTTTCATTTGATGCAATTAGCTTTGTAGAATGTATTTTACTTTTATTTGATTTAATTAGCTTTGTTTGAATTTATTTGACTCTCATTTGATTCAAATAGCTTTGTTTGAATGTGTTTGACTTTCATTTGATTCAATTAGCTTTGTAGAATGTATTTGACTTTCATTTGATTCAAATAGCTTTATTTGAATGTGTTTGACTTTCATTTGATTCAATTAGCTTTGTAGAATGTATTTGACTTTCATTTGATTCAAATAGCTTTATTTGAATGTGTTTGACTTTCATTTGATTCAATTAGCTTTGTAGAATGTATTTGACATTCATTTAATTAAATTAGCTTTGTTTGAATGTGTTTGACTTTCATTTGATTCAAATAGCTTTATTTGAATGTGTTTGACTTTCATTTGATTCAATTAGCTTTGTAGAATGTATTTGACTTTCATTTGATTCAATTAGCTTTGTTTGAATGAGTTTGACTTTCATTTGATTCAATTAGCTTTGTAGAATGTATTTGACTCTCATTTGATTCAAATAGCTTTGTTTGAATGCGTTTAACTTTCATTTGATTCAATTAGCTTTGTAGAATGCATTTCACTTTCATTTGATTTAAATAACTTTGTTTCAATGCGTTTGACTTTCATTTGATTCAAATAGCTTTATTTTAATGTGTTAGACTTTCATTTGATATAATTAGCTTTGTTGAACGTATTTGACATTCATTTGATTACAATAGCTTTGTTTGAATGTGTTTGACTGTCATTTGATTCAATTTGCTTTGTTTGAATGTGTTTGACTTTCATTTGATTCTATTAGCTTTGTTGAATGTATTTGACTTTCATTTGATTCAATTAGCTTTGTTTGAATGTGTTTGACTTTCATTTGATTCAATTAGCTTTGTAGAACGTATTTGACTTTTATTTGATTTAATTAGCTTTGTTTGAATGTTTTTTACTCTCATTTAATTCAAATAGCTTTGTTTGAATGTGTTTCACTTTTATTTGATTCAATTAGCTTTGTAGAACGTATTTGACTTTCATTTGATTCAAATAGCTTTGTTTGAATGTGTTTGACTTTCATTTGATCCAATTAGCTTAGTAGAATGTATTGGACATTCATTTGATTCAAATATCTTTGTTTGAATGTTTTTGACTTTCATTTGATTCAATTAGCTTTGTAGAATGTATTTGACTTTCATTTGATTCGAAATCTTTGTTTGAATGTGTTTGACTTTCATTTGATTCAATTAGCTTTGTTTGAATGTGTTTGACTTTAATTTAATTCAATTAGCTTTGTAGAATGTATTAGACTTTTATTTGATTTAAATAGCTTTGTTTGAATATATTTGACTCTCATTTGATTCAAATAGCTTTGTTTGAATGTGTTTGACTTTCATTTGATTCAATTAGCTTTGTAGAATGTATTTGACTTTCATTTGATTCAAATAACTTTATTTGAATGTGTTTGACTTTCATTTGATTCAATTAGCTTTGTAGAATGTATTTGACATTCATTTATTTAAAATAGCTTTGTTTGAATGTGTTTGATTTTCATTTGATTCAAATAGCTTTATTTGAATGTGTTTGACTTTCATTTGATTCAATTAGCTTTGTAGAATGTATTTGACTCTCATTTGATTCAAATAGCTTTGTTTGAATGCGTTTAACTTTCATTTGATTCAATTAGCCTTGTAGAATGCATTTCACTTTCATTTGATTTAAATAACTTTGTTTCAATGCGTTTGACTTTCATTTGATTCAAATAGCTTTATTTTAATGTGTTTGACTTTCATTTGATACAATTAGCTTTGTTGAACATATTTGACATTCATTTGATTAAAATAGCTTTGTTTGAATGTGTTTGACTTTCATTTGATTCAATTTGCTTTGTTTGAATGTGTTTGACTTTCATTTGATTCTATTAGCTTTGTTGAATGTATTTGACTGTCATTTGATTCAAATAGCTTTGTTTGAATGTGTTTGAATTTCATTTAATTTAATTTGCTTTGTAGAATGCATTTCACCTTCATTTTATTTATATAGCTTTGTTTGAATGTGTTTGACTATCATTTAAATTAAAAAGCTTTTTTTGAATGTGTTTGACTTTCATTTGATTTAAAAGGCTTTGCTTGAATGTGTTTGACTTTCATTTGATGCAATTAGCTTTGTAGAATGTATTTTACTTTTATTTGATTTAATTAGCTTTGTTTGAATTTATTTGACTCTCATTTGATTCAAATAGCTTTGTTTGAATGTGTTTGACTTTCATTTGATTCAATTAGCTTTGTAGAATGTATTTGACTTTCATTTGATTCAAATAGCTTTATTTGAATGTGTTTGACTTTCATTTGATTCAATTGGCTTTGTAGAATGTATTTGACATTCATTTAATTAAATTAGCTTTGTTTGAATGTTTTTGACTTTCATTTGATTCAAATAGCTTTGTTTGAATGTTTTTTACTTTCATTTGATTCAATTAGCTTTGTAGAATGTATTTGACTTTTATTTGATTTAATTAGCTTTGTTTGAACATGTTTGACTCTCATTTGATTCAAATAGCTTTGTTTGAATGTGATTGAATTTCATTTGATTCAATTTGCTTTGTAGATTGCATTTCACTTTCATTTGATTTTTATAGCTTTGTTTGAATGTGTTTGACTTTCATTTAAATTAAAAAGCTTTTTTTGAATGTGTTTGACTTTTATTTGATTTAAAAGGCTTTGTTTGAATGTGTCTGACTTTCATTTGATTCAATTAGCTTTGTAAAATGTATTTTACTTTTATTTGATTTAATTAGCTTTGTTTGAATTTATTTGACTCTCCTTTGATTCAAATAGCTTTGTTTGAATGTGTTTGACTTTCATTTGATTCAATTAGCTTTGTAGAATGTATTTGACTTTCATTTGATTCAAATAGCTTTATTTGAATGTGTTTGACTTTCATTTGATTCAATTAGCTTTGTAGAATGTATTTGACTTTCATTTGATTCAAAATCTTTGTTTGAATGTGTTTGACTTTCATTTGATTCAAATAGCTTTGTTTGAATGTGTTTGACTTTCATTTGATTCAATTAGCTTTGTAGAATGTATTTGACTTTCATTTGATTCAAATAGCTTTTTTTGAATGTGTTTGACTTTCATTTGATTCAAATAGCTTTGTAGAATGTATTTGACTGTCATTTGATTCAAATAGCTTTGTTTGAATGTGTTTGAATTTCATTTAATTCAATTTGCTTTGTAGAATGCATTTCACTTTCATTTGATTTATATAGCTTTGTTTGAATGTGTTTGACTATCATTTAAATTAAAAAGCTTTTTTTGAATGTGTTTGACTTTCATTTGATTTAAAAGGATTTGTTTGAATGTGTTTGACTCTCATTTGATTCAAATAGCTTTGTTTGAATGTGTTTGACTTTCATTTGATTCAATTAGCTTTGTAGAATGTATTTGACTTTCATTTGATTAAAATAGCTTTATTTGGATGTGTTTGACTTTCATTTGATTCAATTAGCTTTGTAGAATGTATTTGACATTCATTTAATTAAAATAGCTTTGTTTGAATGTTTTTGACTTTCATTTGATTCAAATAGCTTTATTTGAATGTGTTTGACTTTCATTTGATTCAATTAGCTTTGTAGAATGTAATTGACTTTTATTTGATTCAATTAGCTTTGTTTGAATGAGTTTGACTTTCATTTGATTCAATTAGCTTTGTAGAATGTATTTGACTCTCATTTGATTCAAATAGCTTTTTTTGAATGCGTTTAACTTTCATTTGATTCAATTAGCCTTGTAGAATGCATTTCACTTTCATTTGATTTAAATAACTTTGTTTCAATGCGTTTGACTTTCATTTGATTCAAATAGCTTTATTTTAATGTGTTTGACTTTCATTTGATACAATTAGCTTTGTTGAACATATTTGACATTCATTTGATTAAAATAGCTTTGTTTGAATGTGTTTGACTTTCATTTGATTCAATTTGCTTTGTTTGAATGTGTTTGACTTTCATTTGATTCTATTAGCTTTGTTGAATGTATTTGACTGTCATTTGATTCAAATAGCTTTGTTTGAATGTGTTTGAATTTCATTTAATTCAATTTGCTTTGTAGAATGCATTTCACCTTCATTTTATTTATACAGCTTTGTTTGAATGTGTTTGACTATCATTTAAATTAAAAAGCTTTTTTTGAATGTGTTTGACTTTCATTTGATTTAAAAGGCTTTGCTTGAATGTGTTTGACTTTCATTTGATGCAATTAGCTTTGTAGAATGTATTTTACTTTTATTTGATTTAATTAGCTTTGTTTGAATTTATTTGACTCTCATTTGATTCAAATAGCTTTGTTTGAATGTGTTTGACTTTCATTTGATTCAATTAGCTTTGTAGAATGTATTTGACTTTCATTTGATTCAAATAGCTTTATTTGAATGTGTTTGACTTTCATTTGATTCAATTAGCTTTGTAGAATGTATTTGACTTTCATTTGATTCAAATAGCTTTATTTGAATGTGTTTGACTTTCATTTGATTCAATTAGCTTTGTAGAATGTATTTGACATTCATTTAATTAAATTAGCTTTGTTTGAATGTGTTTGACTTTCATTTGATTCAAATAGCTTTATTTGAATGTGTTTGACTTTCATTTGATTCAATTAGCTTTGTAGAATGTATTTGACTTTCATTTGATTCAATTAGCTTTGTTTGAATGAGTTTGACTTTCATTTGATTCAATTAGCTTTGTAGAATGTATTTGACTCTCATTTGATTCAAATAGCTTTGTTTGAATGCGTTTAACTTTCATTTGATTCAATTAGCTTTGTAGAATGCATTTCACTTTCATTTGATTTAAATAACTTTGTTTCAATGCGTTTGACTTTCATTTGATTCAAATAGCTTTATTTTAATGTGTTTAGACTTTCATTTGATATAATTAGCTTTGTTGAACGTATTTGACATTCATTTGATTACAATAGCTTTGTTTGAATGTGTTTGACTGTCATTTGATTCAATTTGCTTTGTTTGAATGTGTTTGACTTTCATTTGATTCTATTAGCTTTGTTGAATGTATTTGACTTTCATTTGATTCAATTAGCTTTGTTTGAATGTGTTTGACTTTCATTTGATTCAATTAGCTTTGTAGAACGTATTTGACTTTTATTTGATTTAATTAGCTTTGTTTGAATGTTTTTTACTCTCATTTAATTCAAATAGCTTTGTTTGAATGTGTTTCACTTTTATTTGATTCAATTAGCTTTGTAGAACGTATTTGACTTTCATTTGATTCAAATAGCTTTGTTTGAATGTGTTTGACTTTCATTTGATCCAATTAGCTTAGTAGAATGTATTGGACATTCATTTGATTCAAATATCTTTGTTTGAATGTTTTTGACTTTCATTTGATTCAATTAGCTTTGTAGAATGTATTTGACTTTCATTTGATTCGAAATCTTTGTTTGAATGTGTTTGACTTTCATTTGATTCAATTAGCTTTGTTTGAATGTGTTTGACTTTAATTTAATTCAATTAGCTTTGTAGAATGTATTAGACTTTTATTTGATTTAAATAGCTTTGTTTGAATATATTTGACTCTCATTTGATTCAAATAGCTTTGTTTGAATGTGTTTGACTTTCATTTGATTCAATTAGCTTTGTAGAATGTATTTGACTTTCATTTGATTCAAATAACTTTATTTGAATGTGTTTGACTTTCATTTGATTCAATTAGCTTTGTAGAATGTATTTGACATTCATTTATTTAAAATAGCTTTGTTTGAATGTGTTTTGATTTTTCATTTGATTCAAATAGCTTTATTTGAATGTGTTTGACTTTCATTTGATTCAATTAGCTTTGTAGAATGTATTTGACTCTCATTTGATTCAAATAGCTTTGTTTGAATGCGTTTAACTTTCATTTGATTCAATTAGCCTTGTAGAATGCATTTCACTTTCATTTGATTTAAATAACTTTGTTTCAATGCGTTTGACTTTCATTTGATTCAAATAGCTTTATTTTAATGTGTTTGACTTTCATTTGATACAATTAGCTTTGTTGAACATATTTGACATTCATTTGATTAAAATAGCTTTGTTTGAATTGTTTGACTTTCATTTGATTCAATTTGCTTTGTTTGAATGTGTTTTGACTTTCATTTGATTCTATTAGCTTTGTTGAATGTATTTGACTGTCATTTGATTCAAATAGCTTTGTTTGAATGTGTTTGAATTTCATTTAATTTAATTTGCTTTGTAGAATGCATTTCACCTTCATTTTATTTATATAGCTTTGTTTGAATGTGTTTGACTATCATTTAAATTAAAAAGCTTTTTTTGAATGTGTTTGACTTTCATTTGATTTAAAAGGCTTTGCTTGAATGTGTTTGACTTTCATTTGATGCAATTAGCTTTGTAGAATGTATTTTACTTTTATTTGATTTAATTAGCTTTGTTTGAATTTATTTGACTCTCATTTGATTCAAATAGCTTTGTTTGAATGTGTTTGACTTTCATTTGATTCAATTAGCTTTGTAGAATGTATTTGACTTTCATTTGATTAGCGCTATTTGATTCAATTGGCTTTGTAGAATGTATTGACATTCATTTTAAATTAGCTTTGTTTGAATGTTTTTGACTTTCATTTGATTCAAATAGCTTTGTTTGAATGTTTTTGACTTTCATTTGATTCAATTAGCTTTGTAGAATGTATTTGACTTTTATTTGATTTAATTAGCTTTGTTTGAACATGTTTGACTCTCATTTGATTCAAATAGCTTTGTTTGAATGTGATTGAATTTCATTTGATTCAATTTGCTTTGTAGATTGCATTTCACTTTCATTTGATTTTTATAGCTTTGTTTGAATGTGTTTGACTTTCATTTAAATTAAAAAGCTTTTTTTGAATGTGTTTGACTTTTATTTGATTTAAAAGGCTTTGTTTGAATGTGTCTGACTTTCATTTGATTCAATTAGCTTTGTAAAATGTATTTTACTTTTATTTGATTTAATTAGCTTTGTTTGAATTTATTTGACTCTCCTTTGATTCAAATAGCTTTGTTTGAATGTGTTTGACTTTCATTTGATTCAATTAGCTTTGTAGAATGTATTTGACTTTCATTTGATTCAAATAGCTTTATTTGAATGTGTTTGACTTTCATTTGATTCAATTAGCTTTGTAGAATGTATTTGACTTTCATTTGATTCAAAATCTTTGTTTGAATGTGTTTGACTTTCATTTGATTCAAATAGCTTTGTTTGAATGTGTTTGACTTTCATTTGATTCAATTAGCTTTGTAGAATGTATTTGACTTTCATTTGATTCAAATAGCTTTTTTTGAATGTGTTTGACTTTCATTTGATTCAAATAGCTTTGTAGAATGTATTTGACTGTCATTTGATTCAAATAGCTTTGTTTGAATGTGTTTTGAATTTCATTTAATTCAATTTGCTTTGTAGAATGCATTTCACTTTCATTTGATTTATATAGCTTTGTTTGAATGTGTTTGACTATCATTTAAATTAAAAAGCTTTTTTTGAATGTGTTTGACTTTCATTTGATTTAAAAGGATTTGTTTGAATGTGTTTGACTCTCATTTGATTCAAATAGCTTTGTTTGAATGTGTTTGACTTTCATTTGATTCAATTAGCTTTGTAGAATGTATTTGACTTTCATTTGATTAAAATAGCTTTATTTGGATGTGTTTGACTTTCATTTGATTCAATTAGCTTTGTAGAATGTATTTGACATTCATTTAATTAAATAGCTTTGTTTGAATGTTTTTTGACTTTCATTTGATTCAAATAGCTTTATTTGAATGTGTTTGACTTTCATTTGATTCAATTAGCTTTGTAGAATGTATTGACTTTTATTTGATTCAATTAGCTTTGTTTGAATGAGTTTGACTTTCATTTGATTCAATTAGCTTTGTAGAATGTATTTGACTCTCATTTGATTCAAATAGCTTTTTTTGAATGCGTTTTAACTTTCATTTGATTCAATTAGCCTTGTAGAATGCATTTCACTTTCATTTGATTTAAATAACTTTGTTTCAATGCGTTTGACTTTCATTTGATTCAAATAGCTTTATTTTAATGTGTTTGACTTTCATTTGATACAATTAGCTTTGTTGAACATATTTGACATTCATTTGATTAAAATAGCTTTGTTTGAATGTGTTTTGACTTTCATTTGATTCAATTTGCTTTGTTGAATGTGTTTGACTTTCATTTGATTCTATTAGCTTTGTTGAATGTATTTGACTGTCATTTGATTCAAATAGCTTTGTTTGAATGTGTTTGAATTTCATTTAATTCAATTTGCTTTGTAGAATGCATT